>NW_020451094.1:936263-950716 GCF_003343035.1 Apteryx rowi | reverse complement strand
CAGTACAGCCCAGTGTGGTCCGGCGTGGCCCAGCGCAGCCGGTGTCGCCCAGCGCAGCCCAGCGCGGCCCGGTGCCGCCCCACGCAGCCCGCGGGGCTTCTTGCAGACCGCCGCGTCCTCCCGCAGGGCTCACCCCATCCTGCCTGGCACCCCGCGCGCACCGGGGCAGAGGGCAGCGGTGCGGTGGGGCGGCAGGGCACAGGGGGCACGGGCCACCCGGCCGCTAGCGAGCGCGGGTCCCGTAGCGGGGGGCTTCCGCTGGGGGTCCCCGCTGCGGGTCCCCGCTGCGGCGGCCGCAGCCCCTCAGCCTGCCTCTGCTCCCGGAGCGCTGCCCGCCCCTTCCGCGTCCCCCGGGGCCGTGCCCCCGCGTCGCCCCCCTCTGCTCCTGCCCAACGTGAGCCACGGTTTAGACCTGCGCAAAACCCTGCCCCAGGCCCAGGCCGCCGCTGCCCGCTTGCATCGCGGGCTGCAGTGCGAACCGGCCGGCAGCCGAGGCCAAGGGAACCGCCGGACTCTCCCCCCGCGCTCAGCCTCAGGGCACAGCTCGTGCCTACATGGACCGAGTCCACCGCGGGGGGTTTATTCCAGAACAGCGTGGCTGTCTGTAATCTTGGGAATTGAGTTACTAATTTGGTGCAGCCCTGAATGCCTTTGAATCCAGGTTTTCACTGCACAAACCAGCTTTCCCAGTGCATTGCAAAGCTTCGCGTCATGTTAATAGCGATTTACTGTGTTTCCCAGGCCCCTGAGTGTCAGGAGAAAAATGTGAGCATGTTTCCTTGTTTGCACATAGGAAATCCCAAAYATCATGGAGCCTGGCCTGGGTGCAGCATCTCCCACCCATGGGGTAGGGGAGAAATTGGAAAGAGCCACCTTTCTCCCCAACTCCTTATAATTCACTGATCTTTTCGTTATTGATCCTTTCCTGCATTCATGTCTTGGGCCAGAGAACTCACTTTTTGCCTCTCTTGGAGTCATCCGAAGCCGAGCAAGAAGGTGCATGGAGGAAAGCCTGAGCAGCGATGGCTTGCTTCCACCTGTGCTGGGCCCAGGAGGGTTGTCTTGCAGTGCTGTCAGCATGCAACACGGCCGCATCTCCCGCACACGCCGTGCCAAAAAGCCCAAGGGAGCCCAGCAAGATTCCTCCACCCTTCCTGGCTGAAAGTTACTGCAAACCCCAGGCTTCTGCTTCTCTAAAAATATTCTGCTGCTGTCAGAAAAAAGAAATCATTTCTCTGCTGGTAGAAGAATGTGCAATTTTGGCAGCAGRGGATCACTTCCAATCCTCATCTTCTTGAGCTTCTCTTAGCTTAATGGGGCGTGATGCAAGGCTTCTTTCAGGCAGTTCAGGTCCCAAGACATTTATGCTCTTAATTGAAGCAATCCCAGAGACTGATCCTTGGTGGAAGAGAGTGGGGCATCAGGGGAGAAATTATTCTGCCATCTGGGAGGCAGTGTGAGGTGCTAAGCTAAAAAGACCCACCAAAGGGCTGGGAAGTAGCCCCGTCACGCTGCTCCTCAGAGCCCGTCGCCTCTGCCTGCTCGGCTGTCCCCAGCCTCGGCTCTGCTCCTTCAGGACACTCTCCTCCCGCAGCCGGGAAGCACAGGCTGCCCGTGCTGCTCCCTGCACGCCTGGCACAGTCTGCGTCGTGTCCTCCCCATGGCCCGGAGACAGCTGCCACGAGAGCTCACGTGTAATGTGAAAGCCCACCTCTGGTTGGGGGTATACGGCAGAAACCTGGCACTCCCTCCAGGTGAGATGACTTACCACCACGGGTTGGCATCATGGAGAGACCAAAAATGCTGCATGCCAGGGAGACTGGTCTGCTCCAGCCAGCACCAGAGGGGACCCTCCTGAATGAGGGTTGAGCGTGCCTGTAGGCTTCACAACATCTAAAGCCAAAAGAAACCATTCGACCACCTAGCCTGATCCCCTGCAGAGCACACATCTCCCCGGCTCACCCCGTACCACCTCGAAGCCTGCGTCTGGCTGAAGTAGAAGAGCCTGCCCCGTGCTAGCAGCCAGACCTGGCAATCCAAGCCCTGTTAGTCATCATCGAGGCCGACAGCGCCTGCTTCTCCACCCACAGCTCCACTAAGGCACTCCGCAGTCCCGAGGATTTTCTTCCCCTTGGGCACTGACATGATACAACCAAGTCACCTCTCGCCCTTGTTACGGGTGCTGAACAGACCTGCCCGCAAGGCACGTCCTCCAGCCCTGCCACCATCGCTGGGGCGTGACTCCTGCCAGCACCGCCTGACGTTCCCCGCCGCGCCGGTTCGGCCGCTACGGCCTCCAAAGGTCTTGGCACGTGGCTGGGTTAGCAGGCGCCAGGCCTGAAGCAATCCGCTCAGCCCTGGGGAGAGCCGGGCTCCTGGGTCGCCGCCAGGGCCCCGCCACGGYGTAGCGTTCCCACGACCGCGCATCAGCCGTACGCCACTGCAGCGGCAGTGCAACGCGACCCCGGCAGCACGATCCACAAGGCACCGAATCTACCGCCAGGAGACCCGGCTAGAAAACCCCCACCCACTGACAATTTCATGGCCAGTTACCCCGTTCATAACCTATTTAACATGGGTCTAGCATAATGCTTTTTCTTTTTTAATGTCTCAACACCATGAACAACACATCAAATTCCTTCCAGCTATGGAATTGCCTCTGTCAGCCAAACTGTTGCTTGAAATGAGGAGAGAAATCGCTTTTGTCCAGCCAGACACTCTACAAAACCCTGCTTGCTAACGTGAACTGTGTTTGCACTCTTTCCTTTCAGTTACTGACTTGCAGGCGTTTCCATCCCTTGCCTGGGAGCGCCTTCCCTGTTCGCATATTAGTGTTGCATTAACGCTCTCCCAGTCGTGCAGATTCTGGCTGCTGCTCCAGACAGCCCTGAAAGGACTCCTGGGTGTCAGTTATCCAGGCTTAAGGGGATTTTTTCAAATATCTTCTCTAGCAGCTGTTGTATCGCATCCTCCTTAGCTCCTAATGGCCTGGAAAGTATTTCCTCATCYCCGTGCGAATTTATCCAGCTCTAGCTCAGCAATATCTATCCATCGCTTTGCTGTCTTTCCTAACGGGTTTAGCATCTCCATACGGTTACTTCCCTGGGTCCCAACATCCTCTGAAGTGCTCTTCACAGCCTAGAGCCTTGCTGGACCCAGATTTTCCTCTGCTGTCTTTGGCTTCCCGCGCCGGCTCTCTGCACTGTGCTGGTATCAGGCCCCGCCTGGGCCGTCCATGACGCATCGCTTGTCTATTCCCCCGTCTCCRCTGCAGCCTCCAGGCAGGAGGACCTTCAGCTGGGGCCAATTTCCTCTGTTTTCTTGACCACGCAATAAGCTCTTCTCAAAGCCATCCCTGTCCCCACGCACATTCCTCTGTCTGGGCCTCCTCCCCAGGGCAACACATGCCTGTGCTGCCGCTGCAGCGGCCACGGCTCTGCTGACACCCCGAGCCTGCACAGGGTGGGCGGCATGCGCCCACCCTCGGCCCGGACCGCGCTGGGACGGCGAGCCCCCGGCGCCACGGGGCGCAGCGTGCCTGCTGCTGTCACTGGCTGGCACACCGCCACGGACAAAGCYGACGCCGGGCGGCAGATCCCCGCCGCTCCGTCGCCTGCACAGCTCTCCTCCTCCTCCGCTGCAGCCGGAGGCCCTCCCTCCCCAGCAAGGACGCGCGGTGCCAGCAGACAGCCGAGCGGGCGCGCGGCCCCAGCTTATCCGCTCCAAGCCTTTTTCCCAGGGTCCAAGAAGCCGATGGGAAGGCAATGGTTTTGTCTTGCAGGAACGCACTCCCAAAGGCACATGGACCATGCGCGCAGCTCCGGAGCGCTTAGACATACAGAGGAGCCACCATACCGCTGCAGCCCTGCCTGCAAACAGGGGGTTTTCCAGGTGCAAAGGGAACCCCAGGGACCATGCAGCTTGGGAGCGGCAGGGAGAAGGCCGGGCGGGCGGGCACGTGATGCCGTCCACTGTGGTTTTCTTTGCGGCGTGTCAGCTCAGGTCACTTCCGCCCGGGTGACTCACCCGGGGACAAGCGCGCTGTGTTTGCTCCCGTGCTATAGCAACCCACCGCCTGCCAACAACACGGCTCACCGCACCGTCGGCCGGCCGCTGCCAGAGATGACGGCTGCATCCCATTGCCTCATGCAGATTGCACGCGATAGCGGCAATCACCCCACGCTGCTCGCTCCAGCAACAGCGGGGCATCCTGATGTCACCTTGGCCAGCCCACGCCCGTGACCCTACCTGGAGAGAGGGGTGAGCTCTCCTCCTGGAAAAGCCCCCCGTTTGCTCTTTTTTGTTCCAGTATCATCCTTCTGAAGACTCATCTGAGATGCAGGCTGCCCCTGGGCCAGGCCCCGGGCATGCATCAGTGCTTCCCGCGGCCCCGCTTCCCACGCTCCCGCCGCCCGCTCGTCCCGGGGGAGCGGCTGCTTGCCTCCCCCCGCACCAGCAAACATCGCAGCTGTTTTTCCTGCTTGCCTGAGTGGGAAGTTGGGTGGCCGCAGTATTTCACGCCCTGAGCCGATCAGATCCGCACCTCTGCCAGACAGGCTGCAATTTCCCATTGCAAACATTCCCAGCTCCTTTCCAAGGCCCACCCGGCTCTTTTAGATATGCTTGCTATCGCCCCTTGCTGGGTTAATCTCAGTGGGAAAAGACAAGGCCTGGCAGGCAGCAGGGCTAATATCCCAGCAGGAAACACCATGGGGGCGGAGAGGGGCCGCGGGTACAGACCACCTCGTAGCACAGCAGCCTGGCCACCAAGCTGGGGCTTCCCCTGCCAGCCCTGGGGAAGGTTTGGAGGATCCAGGCTCACATCCCAACACAGAGAGGTCTCCACTGGCAGATCTCCCCCTCCCGAAGGGAGCGGAGCAGCCAGCCGGGAGCTTTGCCAGGGTCGCCCAGCCACAGAGCAGTGGCAGCACCACTGCACAAATGCCCCAGGGCAGGTTTCTCTGCACACAGCGCGTGAGTCTGCAATGGCCTGCAGGTGGGCTGCAGTGCCAAACTCAGGGTCAGCTCCTGGCAGGCGTATGCCTTGGCGTTGTAGGTGCTCTGAAGCAGGGTCTGCACTTAGAACAYGATAAATGAATTGGGAGGGATTTARAACAAAACAAACAGACACACACCCTGATATCTGCTTGCGCTTCTGTTCTCAGGAGTGTCTCCTTTTCCCTTTTACTTGAAAAAACAACTTGACATTCGTCTTCACACCCAGCTGCTCTCCTTGACACTGAATCAATATTTGCTGGGGATTTCATTACTCATCAGGATCAAGATATGACTCCATCTCTGTCGCCTCTGCAAAGCTGCTTTTGCCAGGGGGATGGGGCTTCCCCAACCCCATGGTTTCGCAGAACTGGGCCGTGAAGTCCCGGCTGGCTGAGCAGGCTTGCAGAGCTCTTGCCTGCCTGACGTGAGCTGCAGTCTCTCTTATCACCCCCTAGAAAAGTGGGCAGATATCTGAGCAAGAACTACCCAAGCAGCAAGTGTCAGGAGATGGGTGGATGCTTTCTGGCTGCTCTCCCCACAAGATACCAGAGTTCTTTGAGCTTAACACATATTAGCCTTAAAAAAAGAAAAAAAGAAGTGGTGGTGAGCTGGGAACCACCCTGTTACAGAGCCGTTTCCCAAGACTGAGCATCTGCCATGCGCTTCCTTCCTACGAGTCCTGCCCAGAGCCGGGTGCAGCAATGAGCGGGAGACGCTCTGCCCCAGCCAAGCGGTGGCCCGTCCGTGCGTGCCCCCGGCGTGCCACGCTGCCCCAGCCCTGCTGGCGACCTGCCGGGCTCACTCACAGCCTGGGTGCCTGGCACAGCTCCTCTGGTCTCCCGCTCCGTCCCCATCTCCCCAGGAGAACGGATGCAGCAGCACGGCATTAACCCATAGGGCTGCTACGGGATCCCAGGTGCCTGTCACGGCACCATAAATTGGGGAAGGGAGAAAAGAGAACGCAGCTTTATCTGCAAAATAAACAAATGGGCTCCTGCACCCCTGAGCGTGGCTGCTGCCGTGTTTGCAGARCCTACAGCAAACGGGACAGAAAAGCGGCTCAGGGGAAGCTCAGAGGGTGTCAGACCAAGGTGCTGGCAGGGCAGGCTCGGTGGTACGCGGCTCTGCAGAGACCCCCACGGGGCAGCCGGTGTCTCAAAGGGGCTGCCGTGAACCAGACCCACAGGTTTCCCACCCCACTTTAACCCGCACCTGAGCATCAGCCCTCTCCTGTGGGCCACACTTGCAGGACACGTCCCCCTGCACACGCTGCATCCAGCTCCGTCGGCTAACGTGCAACGCTGAGAGCAGCGAACTGCTTTAAGGCCTCCAGCCTGAGCAGTCGCCCTTGCCCGCTGCGGGTTAGGGACACATCTCCCCAGCTCAGGTAGGGCGGACGTTAACCCAAAACAGGCACTGCGAAGACCAGGAGATGCAGGATCTGGCCAGATGGCCCAAACGGGTCTTTCCTGCCTTCTGCTTGGATTCTGCCTCCAAACACAGCCCATCTGCCAGAGGCTGGAGAAACACAACGCACTTCTCATAAATCAGCTGCCTGTGGAATTGGCCGGGCTGAAAGTACCCCCCGCCCTTCTGTCCTTGACTCCTTTTTCCTTCTGTGCAGAAAGCAACAACGCTGGGGGGGTTCTGAGCCCCTCCTGTTTCTCGCCCTTTGCCAAAACCTCTTCTGCTTCCCTGCCCGGTGCTTTCGGGCTAACCCACACTCAGCAGCCAGAGGAACGGGGGTTTTGTTTGTTTTTGTGTCACAATGATGAAGTGTTTATAGCAACCAACTTTCAGCAAGCCGCAAGCTTCACTGATCTCAGCCCAAGCTTCCGAATAATGGCAAAGGGAGGACAGCCCCTTCCTCCGGGGCTAGCAACCGCGGTGTTTAAGGCTGCCGCAAAGCAGGGGGCCTTCGCACCAGGCACGAGCCTGCTGGAAGTCGTCCACCACCCGTGGCTCTCCGCACAGGTGCCTCGGGGCCGTGCCAGGACCCGGGTCTGCAGCGGCAGCAATATCCCCGTGGGCATGGCCTGGGAGCTGGTCTCCTCCCAAGGGCTCCTTTCGGCCACGAGAGCAGCCAGTGGGACACGCCAAGCCGGCATCCCGCTGGTGCTCCACAAGAATTGCTGGGATTGCCCCCAGTATCCTGCTCTCCTCTGCACCCCTGTGGCAGGAGCAGCACGGCCAGGGCACCGCAGTGCCGGGAGGACGAGGACCATCCCTGCCAGCCTCCAGCTCCCCAGCGGGGGCTCTGGGAGACCCCAGGGCCTCCACCTGCCGCGCCGGAGCTGGGAGCATCGCGGATGAGCGGCTCTGGAAACCACGCTGCCACGTGTCTGTGCAGCTCGCGCTCCAGGCTGGGGAGATTTACTGTTTAATGGAGAAAAGACTGTGTCTGCTGACAGCCCGTCTCCCCGGCTCGCCCCGTCCTCCCAGCATCGGGGCAGCACGGAGGAGAGGGCCTGGCTCAGGCGCAGGTCTCCCATCCAAATGCAATACAGCTGTGTCTTCGTCCTCTCCAAACACCGAAGCAAGTTTTAAATCAATTTATCATGTGTTTTCTTTGACCGAGGCTCCGTCCGGATGTGACCCAAGCCTGAACTGCCCAACCTCGCAGCATCGAGGCGGGACTCTCCCCTCCGGAGCAGGCCCGAGGGCATTACTCGAGCGAGCAAAGCACGCGGAGGGGAGTGTCCCGACAGCGAGCGCGGCGGCTAAGCGCCATCTCAGCGGGAGTGCCTGCTGCAGGACGGCGAGAGGAGGAGGCGAGCGAGAGGCTGGCAGGGCTTTCTGTAGGGGGCAGAGGGAACCGAAACCCAAAGGCTCATCCCCAGAGCCTGCTTGAGGCATCTCCAGTTTCCACCCACCCCCAGGCAGAGGCTGGGGCGAGGCAGCTGCAGCTTGGGTTTAGCTTCGTTGCACGTTTCCTGTGGCTGCACAGACCTTGCACAGCTCGGTTCCTATGTCTCTCGCGGTGCTGAGAGCAAGGAGAGCCACCCCGAGCGTCACACATACGTAGCAACGCCCAAGGCAAGTCACAGTCTCAGCAGCCCGTGAGGAGCCAATGGAAAAACTCAGCAGCAGGGTGGTGACTGACAGTGTGGGGCCCCATGGACGCAGGACCAGCCTCGGAGACCAAGGGAGGACCCAGTTACAGCTACTGCAAGACAGCCACACTGCACCAAAACCTGCAAGAACAGGAAGAAGTCAGGTACCTCCATCAGCCCACAGGAAGTCCTGGGCCGGGAAGCAGCTCTGGTGGTCTCTAGTCCAAGGCCTGCCCCAGGCAGGGCCGGCTTCCCAACTCCAGCAAGCTGCTCGAGGTCTCATCCAGTTGTGTTTTCTATACCATTTTCACATGGCCAACAGACTCCTTCCAGGGCAATTCCCCCATCATCTTGTGCCAGGTCCACCACTTTGAAGCAAACTGCACTTACTCCCATGAAACCAATAGGGCTGTGGGTAGGAAGGGGCCAGGGTGCCCCTCCACCCCAGTGTCAGGGCAGGAGACAGCCCTGGCAGACAGGAGAACACAGCAGACTGCTAAGCAAGGTCAAGCCTGCCTTCATTACAATGTGTTGGAGCTAAACGATCATAAAGCAGCCCGTTAAGATTCATTCAAGACCCCTGTGGAGGAAAGCAGGCTGCTTTCGTCAGCACAGCACTCGCAGCTCACCCCAGCAGGAGGATGTGGTGGCAGAGCTCAAAGTGTGGGAGGTTGCAGCTTCCTTGCCCTGTTGACAGGGGCTTTGAGGATGCTCTGATGAAGGCAGAGTGCACTACGTCCTGCCCCAGGTGCTGCCACTACCCACTGAAAGTGCTTTTATTTAGAGCTGGGCTGCCCCGAGCTTCTCTCCAGGCAACTTTTGATTTTGCCAAAACRTTATCTGGTTCCCTAGTAGTCCCTGTGGGTTTAGGCTCTTGCCCCTGTAATCATCTGCTCCTGGAAAGCTGGTCTAAAAAGTTCTGGTTTGGAGCCTTGTTTGGGAAGACCAGGAGACCAATTCACAGATCCCTTTCCCAGGGGCACGCTTATGCAAGCCCAGAGGGTGATGAGGCTTGTACTCACTATTATTTTTAACATCAAGGGCAAACTATCTCATTGGCATGCTCGAGGCCTCTGGGACTGTATCACTAGCTCGCTTTGAAGCCCAGTTTGCAGAGGAGAGCCAAGTTCCCGATTCCCAGAGCAGGCTGGGCGCCAGCTGTGCTTACTGGGTGCCCGGCRCGGAGGGGCAGAGCACTCAGCGCCGACAGGGCCCACGTCTCCCGGACGGCGCCGCACACGCTGGCGAGCCTGGGAAGGCTGCTGGTGGTGGCACAGCGGGAGCGGGAAGGCACGGGGCCCCGAGAGACCTCACCAGCGGGGAGGTTCGTGGGTGACRGGACAGAAATAGCCCTGATTTGCCTTTATACAGCCACGAGCTTTCGTCCGGCTAAGTGGGTGGCAGGCGGGGCAGCTCTGGCTGTTTGAATTTGTCGGGCTGAAGTGTGCTTAATGGGTGCGGAGGCTGTTGACATTAAGCACACAGGCGGTTTTAAGATGCTTATCAGATCAGGCTGCCCACGACACCAAAGATTTTGGCATTAGTCAGGTACCTCTGACCCCTGAGGATCTGGGGCCAAATCCTACTAAGGCCAGTGCCCCAGTAAGACGTGGAGCAGTTTCTAAAGAAAYGCACGTGTAAATTGTAGATAAAAGTATCCAACGTGGGTTGTGAAATACCTAAGAATATGTAAATTGGGTGGTTCAGGTTGGGAAAAGGTATGCTTAAGAAGCCGCATTATGAACATCCCTCCAACTGACACCTTTTACACCTGTCAGTCATATTTTTCCAGCAGGGCGAGCGGTTGCAAACAGGACAGGGCAGAGCCTGCGAGCCGGCCCRCGCTTTGCAATACCGTGCCTTCGCTTTCCCTGGGGAAGGAAGCTCGCTGCCTCCTGGGCTGCCACGCCAGCGAGCCACGGGCTGGCTGAGCCTTTCCAACGGACTCGTGAAAGCTGAAGTAACTGAGGTTTTCCTGATGCGACAGTCAATAAGAGACTGTCCCAGCCCAGGGCACCCGCACCTGAGCTCGGGTTGGAGGACTGGCGAGGCCTCGGGGCAGCAGCCCCATGCCRTGCCCGGCAGAGCTGCCCTCCCCGGTCTGCTCCCACCCGCCGTAGAGCCACGAGTGCCAGCAGAGCCCCTCACGGAGGACGCACCAGCACCAGCAGCCCTGCCCGGCCGCCGCCACCGCCGGCGAGCGCGTCCCGCAGGACCCCGTCACACAGAGCACAGCCGCCACGCGGGGAAGCGTCTTTCGGTTTATTACAGGTCGAGAATACAAGTGCAGGCCCTGCCGCGAGAGCCGGGTGCCAGAAGCGGGGCTGGGTTGTGGCTGGAAGGGTGCGGGCTCCTCTCCCGGCGGCCTTCGGTGACACCGGCCAAGTTTCCTACCCGACGGCGCGTCCGAACTCCCCACCCCTGCGGCGCTCCRTCCGGAGGAGCGGAGCCCCTCTCCGCACCAGCTCCATCCCTAGGTAACTTATTGCTTTTAAGGTGCTAGTCTACTACAGAGTGGATTAAAATGCCTGTCCGTTGTGGTGCATTTGTGCCGTCTTCGGGCTGCACTGGGAACGCCGGCCGTCACACCTGGAGAGGGATGGAAGAGAGGGCAGATGAAGTCATGCCGGGACRACAGCGGAGGAGCCGCAGTGGGGCCGGGCCGCGAGCGGAGACATCCCAGGGACAGCTCGGTGCTTCGGGGGAGACCCCGTCTTTGCCAACAGGCCTCAAAGCCAAAGCCCTTGGTGTCCGCTGCCGGAGCTAAGCAGACGGCAGCAGTCGCATGGGGCTGGCGCCCCAGCACAGGCACGAGGGCTGGAAGCCACCGCCGAGCTTGGAGAGACGCAGCAGCATGCGGGACTTCCCCGCCGGCCCGGAGGCAGGAGGGGAGCTCCAGAGGGAGGCACCAACCTGGAGTTTACTTGAACGTGTGGCTCTCGGCTCCTCCCCGGCCGAACCCTGCAAGAGAGGCAGAGCGGGGTCAGCGCTGCCTGCAAACGCCCAGGACTTTGGGAGTGACTGGGTGCAAACGCAGCAGCAAGGTTTCCTCCAGGAAAAGATAAATGGGAGGCAGGGAGTGGCAGCACCTTTGGGCGCCCAGGCCCCGTCCCGCGGGGAAGGAGTCAGAGGAGCCCAGAGCTGCCAGCAGCAGCCGTTGCACCCTCAGGCAGGGCRTCCTGCCGAAACGGAGAGGGGGCCTTTGCGGGCTGGCTCATCCCGGCGGTCGCTGCCCCGGCTCGCGGTCGAGCCGCGTGCCATCCCYGGGAGCTGCAGCAGGGCCGCCGAGCACCGCGCTGCAACAGGCGGCTGTTGGGGGCAGTCGCCCCAGCCTCGGGGRAAACGGGAGCCCAGAACCGCCCCCCCTCCCCCAACGCCGGCTGAAACCACCTCACCTTTGGGCCCGAACAAGGCAGAGTAGCAGGGGTGGTTGCAGTACGGCTTGCCGTCATGCTGCGGGACAGAGAGAGAGAGAGAATAAGCCCCAGGCGCCTCCCCGCTCCTGCAGCTGGAGGCGCGCAGCGAGGCCGGGCCAGCCCCGCGGCCGGGCAAGGGCCATCCTGACGGCAAACCTTACCTCCGCGTGGCCGCCGGACGTCAGGGTCTTGTTACATTTCTCGCATCTCAAGCAGGGTCGGTGCCAGTCTTTCCCCAGAGAAGTCACCTTCTCGGCTGCCACGAGAAGGAGAGGGGTTAGCGATGCTGCTTCGGGCCACCCACCAGGCAGGCGAGTCACTTTTGGCAAGTTGGCCTCCCTGGTACCAACCCTTGGGAGGACAGAGGGGTTTTTTGCACACCGGTATCTTCTCAGGTCCGCTTGTCTGGGACAGAGGACCAAGTTTCAGACCCGAGGGCTCGCCGTGCGCACATGTCGCCGTGCACACCCAGGTGCCGGCACGCAAGAGCTCAGAGCGCTGGGGCAGAGAGGGGGCCGCATCCACGCGAGAGGCAGCTGCGCCGCACAGGGAGCCGCCACCAGCCTTTGGGGAAGGCTTGGAGACCAGCGCCCACCTGCCAGGAACGCCTTCGCCCCGGCCCGCCGGAGCCCCCCGGCCCCACGTTTCGCCCAAGTCGGCAGGGGYGCAGGGGGCGGGCGCCGAGCCGACGAGGAGCAGGGGGGCAAAGCTGTCRCTGCTTCCCACCCAGGAGCACAAACCAGGCTCCTCCAGCTGCCGCGCATGGCGGCAGCCCTGGTCGTGCGCGCGCCGTAGCAAACCGCAGCGGGGCTGGCCCGGGCTCGGGCGGCCGCGGCGCCAACAACGCGCCTGATTGCTCAGGCCGGAGCGTGTTTACGCAGGGGGGGATAAAACAGGATGGCTCTGAATTGTGGCGCAGAGGGGGGACTTTCCGCAGACGTGTGAGCCCTTGCTATCAGCAGCTGCGCTCCCAGGGATTCATTAAGCGATGAAGCAGAGTTTTCCACAGGAACCCGCTCAGCGCCAGGTCCAAGCGCTCTTCCCACGCCTGGCGAGGGGGGGCAAGCGAGGGGACAGAGCGCCCCGCTTCCCGGCCCGGCCCTTGGCAGCAGGCACCCCCCAGGCGCCTGTTCTTTGGGGGCCAAATGTGCTCACAGCAGCTTATTCAAGGAGCAGACGGCGCCCGCAGAGGTGGGAGCGGGGGCAGACGCCACCCCGGCGCTGTCCCCCCGCGGCACGAAGCGCCGGCTGCGTCTGCAGCCCTGCGAGCGCAGCCGGCGAGGCGCGCGGGGCGGCAACGTCCTCCCCCCGGAAAGCCCCGGCGGGAACGAGCCCACGGGAGCCCGCCCTGCCCCGGGCGCCTCTCGGCGGGCCCCGCCGTCTCCTCCGCACTGCCTCTCTTTACAGAGGGACGTGGCCCCCAGGCGCCGCGAGGAGGGCAGCGGGGCACAGAAGACCCCGAGGCCCGCCGGAGCCGGGCTTGCCCTGCTTCCTGTCCCAGCGCACCTCATCTCCACGCACAGAAACAGCGCGGCCGCTGCTCGCCTGCCGCTTTCGAGCCCTCCTTGCCTTCTGCCCTACCAGCGCTGATTTTGTAAGAGCCACCGGAGCAGGGGCGAGTCCCTCCTTGGCCGAAGGGACCTCCTCGATCCCGATCCCGGCGCCGCTGCAGCCACGCCTGCCGGCAGGGCAAACCCTCGCCCCGCGGGAGCCTGGCGGGGCCGGCACAGCGGGCCAAGCGCGAGCCACGTCCCCTGTTCCCAATTCGCACTGCTTGTCGGGATCGGCATCGCAAGCGGATCCTCCCAGGTCAAGCGTAGCCAAAGCCGACGTTGACCAGGCAGAGGGGTTTCCTCCGCGCCAGACCTCCAGCCCACCCCGGCCAGGGCTCCCCAGCGGATTCCCCCAGCGTGGGCGTCGGGAAGGGACACGGCTGCCAGCAGTGCAGCCTCCGGCACCAGCCCCTCAGCCCCTGTGCTCGMGCCCCCGATTTCCTCCGCAAAGCGAGGGTAAAAACAGGGCACACCCACGAGCAGAGCAGAAATCGGGCAGCGAAAGCAGAAGTCAGTGCCTGCACTGAGGCTCACAGATCCCTCGCAGTCTCCAGGAAATTAGAAAGCAGGGAGCGTGTATAGGGGCTCCCAGCAAACCCCCTCCAATTCAGCTGGACCAGGCAAGCAGGGAAGCTCGGCAGCGAAGCTCAGCCGCTTCAGCAGATGCTGCTGGCAGGACRAGTGACTCAAACCCCCAAAGCACCCGCATGGCAAGGGAGCGGGACCACAGCACCAGGACTGGCAGGTCCCTGGAGATTTGGGCCCCAATTCTGGGGAGCACAGCCATCCCGAGCCCGGCGGGCAGGCCRAACCAGCACACGCAGCTCGCCTGCTGTGCCGTTCAAAACAGCACGGCCACAGCTCCCCGAGGGGCTGTCAGCTCACCATGCTACACCACGCAGGACAACGCGGGCAACCCCCGGACCCAGGAGCGTGCTCGAGGGCACAGTTCGCCTTTGGGGCGATGCCCGGCGATGTCCCCAGAGCAGCGGGCTGTGCCAGCCAGGCCCGGGGTCCGGAGCGGTGCCCCATAGGGCTGCCCGAGCACAGGGCGGTGGGCGACGCTGAGGGGCACCAGGGCTGAGGCTCCGGCAGCAGCCTTGGTGCACCCACCTGCGGGAGGGTGCCTTCTCCCTGGGTGGATTTAGGGAGCCACCCAGCCAGGGCACCCTGGCTGTTGCACACCAGGGCACGCAACACTGGGGCGCCCCGAAGAATTGCAGCGCCGGGGTGCCCAGCATCGGGGCGCCCCAGGAACCGCAGCGCCGGGGTGCCCAGCACCGGGGCAGCAGGGACCACAGCGCGGGTCACACGACGTGGGGCGGCGCGGCCCGGGGGGCCAAGGGACCCTTACCGAAGTAGACCTCCTTCTGGCAGCGGGGGCACTTGGGCATGGTGGCGGCGCGGCTCGGCGCGGCGCGGCTCGGCTCGCG
>NW_020451094.1:912853-936104 GCF_003343035.1 Apteryx rowi | reverse complement strand
GCGGGGGCCTGCGCCGCTGCCCCCCACCCTTGCACCCTGCACCCCTTGCAGCCTGCGCCCCTGCGCCCTCTGCATCCTGCACCCCTGCACCTCTACATCCCTTGCATCCTGCACCCCCTGTGTCTTACACCCCTTGCACCCCAGCATCCCTTGAATCCTGCATCCCTAACCCCCCCCCCGCACCCTTTGCACCCCTGCCCCCTTTGCATCCAGCACCCATTGCACCCCTGCGGCCCCTGTTCCCTTACACCCCTGCACCACCTGCAGCTTTTGCAGCCATACACCCACTGCACTCCGTGCACCCTGCACCCCACACSCTTGCACACAGTGCACTCTACACCCCTGCAACCCCTGCACCCTGGCTCCYTGCCCAGGCTTGGGCTGTGGCAGTGCCCGAAGCCCAGCTCAGGGTGGGGCTGGAGGTGTGATTGGCATCTGCCAATTAACCAACCGCCAGATACAGCTTCCCAGGGCATTGCCCCCTCTGAACAGCAGTGGGTTTCTTCCCGAGGGAGTATGAAAGTTGGCCCCCGGTCAGTGCCTGCTCAGGGCCCTCCAGCCCACGGGAAGTCTGGGGTATGAGACAAAGCAGGAGAGGCTGCAGGGCTGCAGCCCCCCACCCTCCGGCACCCCAGGAACGGCGTGGGTGCGGGACACGGCTCAGCGTGCTGCCAACAGCCTGCCCAGCGGTATGGCTGACTGTTGTTGTTTTGCTAGCAGCGAGGACTTGCTTTTCCTTTTGGACTCAGCCCCAAGGAGGCGTCACGGAGCTGGGGCGGAGGAGGGTGGTTGTTCCTTTGCGTCTGGCAGTGAAGGAAATAAAAAGCCTATCCAAAGGTCTGTTTTGTATGAAATAATCATCCCCAGGGCACGTTGCTGGGCTGGAAAGGTCACGAGGGCTTGTGAAGCCAGCGGCAGGATGCTTGGTGTCTGCCTCCAGAAATGCAGGGCATCTATCGCTCCGTGCCTGCGGAAAATGGGGCCCTTTTGCTGCCGGAGCCGACCGTGGCCTGTGGCTGGAGGATGCAAGGTGGCAAGCAGTCCCTGGAGGAGGAGGAAGTTCCCRGCTCAGCTGGGATTGCTTTGTGCCCTAACCTCTCCTCCAGGTGGGAGCCCCCATCCTCATGCCAGGCCCCACTGCTCTGCTCGGTCCCAGGCTCATCCTGCCCTACAGCAAATGCAGCTCGGGCTGGCGAGCACCGCCGGCGTGGTGCAGCGAGGGCAGCACCCCGGCCCCGGCCGCCCGCCCGCGCTGGGACCCCCTGCCCGCACCATGGTGAGTGCAGCTTGCACTGAGGAAATTCGGGGACAGCGGGTGCCCCCGCTCTCGCCGGGTGAGCACGGCTGAGCACGGCGCCAGGCGACTCCCAGCAGGGACAGCTGTCCCCGGCTCTGCTCCCTTTTAAGGGAGGTTTTGTGCCGGCAGGCAGGCAAAGACTGGCCTCTCTCATGTCTCCTCAGGCCTGGCACGGCCCCGCGGCTGGCCCCCACGGACCGCTCGGCGCCTGGCCCAGGCCCCCATGGCAGGACGCTCCCAGCACCGCTCGGACCGTAACCCTCTCTGGAGAGGCCAGCAAAGCCCAGGCGTCGCCRCCAGCAGCCTGGCAGGAGCAGAGCCCCGGGGCTCAGCCTTGCCCGGCCCCACTGCCTCCCCCCCACAGGCCCCTTTTCGGTTGATTTAGCAAAGCCAGTCGCAGCCTGCCGTGGGGGATGCATGCGCCCTGGGCTACGCCTCTCGCTTTACGAACAGATGAGTCAAAGCCCATCACCAGCACACGGTGCGATGCGCAGCTCCACCTGGGCTGCGGCAAGCAAGCGTCAGGGCGAACATACCCAGGCTGAAACACCCGCCTGAGCCCTGCACCCGCGTCCGTGCGCGCGTCGTGCTCGGAGGGCAGCAGAAACGCATCTCCCTGCGGCACCCCGCACCCGTCCCGTCGGTCGGGGCGYGTGCGGTGCAGCAGCACCACGTTTCGTGACGGGCCCCGCCGCCACGGCTGCAGCCGGGGAGGAGACTGCGCCAAGGGGGCCTGCGGGACGTGGCCTTTTACCCCTTTTACGGGGAGCGAGTTCATAAACACTCCTAGTGCCGGCGTGTGAAACCCATCAGCGTGCTGCGGCAGGCCAATAAACCCAGGCCCCACCGGCCCGCAACCCAGCCAGCGCTGCAGGCTGGAAACTCGCCCAGCCGCCCACATTTTGGGTGACCTGGTCGCTGCTTCTGCTGCGGTTCAGGGCCCCCCCGGGTGCCATAAAGACCCATGAGCCGCTCGGGAGCGGAGCGGCAAGGAGCTGCGGCTGGCTCTTCCCACTGCAGCGGGACACGTCCTGCAGCACCATGCCAGACTGTGCATGGACACAGGCAGTCCCGGCACAGGGCACATGCCTTTCCCAAGGGAGAGAGGCAATCATAACTTAAGGAAGATGTTGCAGAAACATCCTTTCTTTCTGCAGCAGGCAGGACGTTGCTCGCCCCAGCAGCTGTATCTTCCAGCATCACCGAGGTGCAGCAGGACTGTGCACAGGAGCTGTTGCGGACGCAAAACAACCAGTGCCCTTGCACCAAACAGCACGGGCTTTCATTTCTCCCCTCTCCAGCCACGCAGTGTTTTGTACCCTTAACACCCTCCTTCTGCAGCAGTGCTGGCTGAGCCCGACCTCGGCTTTAGCCCCCGTGTGAACGTGACCTCTCACAACCCAAACTGAATTCAGCCRAAAGGCAGTGGGGAAACTGGTGCTGGGCAGAGAGGGGCCGCGGGGAGCAAGGAGAGCGCGGGGCAGGGGTGGCAGACGCTCCAGCCCAGATAGCCGTCCCAGCAAACCCGGGTCCGAGCCGCCGTCCCGCCCAGCGCTGCTCCGTAGCCGGGCTCACACCCTGCCGGGGCAATAACCCCGCCAACGCCGGCCGAGAACAGCCTCCTCAGCAACCCGCAGGCTTATCTTATCTGGAGACCTTGCTCCAGCTGACTGAGCCACCCGCACATAGCGTGCCTCGGCTGTCTGAGCCCTCTGATACAGATCTGCGGGTGAGGCCCCATCCCGGYGCATCTGGCGCCGACACTCCCCGGCGGCACCGCAACGGCGCTCGGAAAAGCCTGGGCCGTCCCGCTCGTTTGCTCGGGCTGCTCCGCGTCGGCGTCACGGCCCGGGCGCAGTYGCGGGCGCTCTAGCGCACCAGGGCTGGCACGCGAGGGCAGCGGCCGCCCCGGCCGATCTGGAGGGCGTTTTGCTGAGGCTCTCGCAGCCCCCGAGGACTCGCTGGGCTGGGAGGCCTGCAAGGAGTTTCCCGAGCTCTCGGAGCAGGGCTGCGAGAAGAGGGCTCCCGGCATGCCGGAGCCGTGTGGATTGCCGGGATCGAGGGCGCGCTGCCCGCAGAAACACCCCCGCGGGCAGCTTGGCCCCTGGCGGTGACAAGAATAATCGCTGTAAAAGTCAGGGGCGTCTCAGCACGCAGGGCAGGCAACCAAAGCCAGTTGGGGTTAGTTTGGCTTTGGCTGTTTAACCCGGCAAAGAAAAGCAGCTTTGGCTGTTTAACCCGGCAAAGAAAAGCAGCCGTTCCCCTGTGCGGGGCAGGTAACGCAACGGAAAGGCACCGAGCAGCGGCCGGCAGCACCCAGGACCGCTGCCTCTGCCCACGCTGGCAGCCGAACCGCGGGGCCCCGAGGCAGCCGGTACCCGCGCGCCTCCGCCGCGTTCCCCGCCTGCCGAGGGTGCCCCGCGTGCCCCCGCCCCGGGGGGAAGCGCCCAAAGCCGGCAGGGCTCCTCCTTCGATTCCCTCCCCAGCCAAGGATCCTCCTGAGCTGTCCTAGGTCCCCTCCCTGCGGAAAAAGTGACTGAGGAAAACCCTGGAAGCGCTGCAAGCCGTCGCCGCCGCTCTCGGCTTTTGGGGAGTTAATGAGAGGTGCCGGGCCGGAGGCAGCACTGGGATTTTCCAGGCAGTCACACAACTGCAGCTTCTGCAAATTCCTCTCCCCTCAGCTGGAGTTCAACTTGCGCTCGTGGAAAGCGTGGACCCGCTCAACCCAGACGCTCTGCTGCAAAATGTGTCTTTCCAGCTGAGCACGTGACTCTAATTTGACAGGAAAACTACAGGGCGGCTTAAAAAGGCCCGGCAAAGGCTGGGGGAGCCGCCAGCCGCGCGGTCCGTGGCAGGCCCGCCACAGCGCCACGGCGTGCGGTGCAGGCAGGCAGGCAGGCGGGGTGCTGCGGCGCGGGCGGCCCCGCGGGCAGCAGCGTTTCAGCCACGCCAGGTTCACGCGCAGGCAACCCCACTGCGAGCCGTACGCGAAAACGGCAGCGTGGAGGGGCCGCCAAGCCAAACCGCACCCCGAGGAAAAGCTCCGGGCTGCGTCTTACTAAAGATGACGGGCTGCAAGCGCGCTCCCTGCCCCGCTGCAGAGGCGCTTGCGCTCCCTGCCCTGCGCGCGGTGCAGAGTCCAGCCCTTGCCGGCCGTGAGCCGATGCGCAGCCGTTTGGGCCAGGAACCGCGGAGGCTCTGCGAGTCCGGGCCAGGCTGCCGAATGCCGGCAGGAGCCGCTTGTCCGCTCGTCTCCGAACCCCATGAGCCGGGGTGTGGGTTACGGTCGCACTGTAAATGTTACGCTGCTTAAGCAACAGCAAACACGTGGTGTTGCCGGAGCCCCGGGTCCAGCTCCCGGCTCCGCAGGGCAGCGAGGCCGCGCGCCTCGCTCGGGGGCTCGGTGCCCCCCGGCTGCGCAGGGGGCTGCCCTGGCTCAGGGCACGGAGCAAAGGGCTTCGTTTCTGCAAACGCCGAGGGGATTTGTGCTTGGCTCACTGCACGCACGCCCCCGCGCGCGCGTTCCTGGCCAGAGACCCACTGGGGAGAGGGGCTCTCATCCCCGGGGATGATGCACGTCTCGCCTTGGCGGGGGCACCGCGTAGCTCGCGTAATCACTGTCGCTGGAGCAATGTTACTGACAGAAGTGTTTTTCTCTCACCAGGCAGAAGGAGGTGCCAGATACCGAGACGTGAGCGGGGTTAAACTTCCTGCCAGTCTCCGAGCCGTCACTTCCCTCCCCGGGAAAGGCGAAGGGCTCCTCTCCGCAGCACGTGCTGAGCTCTGCGGACACGGCCACGGGACAGCCAGGCGCCGCGCTCGCCTCCCGCCACGGCCGGCTCCCCGCGGAAGCGGCGCCCCAACGGCGCCGCTTTGGGAAGCCGCCCGCCGCCCTGCGGCGTCGCCCGCCAGCCACACGGGACCCGCAGGCGCGAGCCGGCACGCAGCCGCCCCAGGGCCCGTTTGCCCCGCGCTGGGCCCGCGTTGCTGGCAGCACGCCTTCCTTTCCCCGCTAGCACCGCGCAGACCTCGTCCCGGTCCCACCGGCACAGGCGTCCCCCGAGGCCGCACAGCTGCCAGCCCCGGGGCGCTGCGGGAGCCCCCCGAGCCCCAGGGTGCTCCCGGCTGCTCCGCCTGGAAATCCAGCAGCAAAGTAAAGGCCGTGCGGAGCCTGGCGGTTCCCTACAGCCCCGGGGGAGGTTCAACGGCAGAGCCCCTGCAGCCCCACGCGTTGCACTGGTGGGAGGATTTACGGCCCGAATACTCCTGTGCCTGGTTTCATGCCACTCCTCCTCCTTCATCCCTGCCTGCTCTCCTACACCCTCCCCAGTATTTACACCCATTAGTTTAACTTCCCCCTGGGGCTGAGCCAAAGCCCCGCCAAGCCAAGGAGAGCTGTGCCATAGACTTCAGGGAGTGTCGGAGCCGCTTCCCGGCCATCGGGGAAGCAAGCTCTACTTACTGGGCTGCTTTTAATAGCCCCTCTTAAACCACATCTTCCAGCACTTCATCCCTTTTGGCTCCTATTTACTGAATTCCCAGCAAATGCTTTAAATCTGTCTTGCTTTTCTGCCCAGCTGCACCRCTGCAGCCCAAGCAATGACTCCGCTGTGCTCTCTCCAGCTGCAGCGCCCTCATCCCCGCGCCGCTCGTTAGCGCGCCGTCACCCCTCCTCGCGCTTCTGGCTCCCCTCGAAGCCTCCCCTGCGCACCCGCCTTCCCTGGATGGACTAGATGTCGCCRGGACGAGTCTCCGCTCGTCGCTCCTGACCTCCCCGAGTCCCTCCCTGTTGTTCCYTGTGTTTCCAGCCTGCTGTTCCCCCCTCCGGGACCGTCTGGGAACAACATTTGTATGCTCATCACTCCCTTTTCCGGGTCACTAACAAAAACAGCGAGCGATGCCAGACACAAGCAGGCGCCGCAGCTGCCGGCGGTGCTTCCCCGGCCCCRCCGGGTGCTCTTCGCCACCAGGCACGCCGGCTACCCGCCTGCGGGAAGCGGGGCGAGGGATGCTCCAGCGCAATGCTCGTTTACAAGGGCTCTGGGACGGACCTGCTCCGAGCGGAGGCTGGGCTGGAGGCGCCGCGGTGCCGCCGGTGCCTCCCGCAGGCACCCAGGGACCCATCGCAGGGGGGTTTCAGGCGCTCGGGTGGTGCCCTGCAGCCCAGCCGCCGCTCCTGGCAGCGCGGGCGCCCTGAGCTCCAGCTCCGCGTCGAGCAACGCCACCAGGTGACGATCCTGCTCCTCCTGCCGCTCGGGAGCCACCGCGCTGGCTGGGGCTGCCAGCCTGGCGGCTCTGCAAGGGCAAAGCAACCGCGGCCTACAGCTCCCCGCCGAGCTCTCGCGTCTCCCAGCAAAAGCTGCCTTACAGAGAGCAAGGAAAATTGCATGGGACAAGTTCGCAGGGCTTGGAGGATTTCCAGGCAAGTCTGCATGTGCTCTGTTCTCTGATGTTTTTTCCTCGGTACCCTGGAGAGCATGTCTGCAATCACCAGATCTCGCCAACTTCCTTATCCTGCTTGCAAGTCACAGCTGAAAAAAATAAAATACTTGACATCCCCRAGGGGAAGACTGTTTTCCAAGCCCCTTTTGGCAATAAGGGGGCATTTTCAGCTCACGTAGGTTTCCCCAAAATAAATACAAGAATGCGACCCAAATCGAGGGTCACTGAGCTGGAGGGAGCAGCAAGTGCTGGAGCGCTTGGCAGCAGGACACCCCCCCGTACCTTCCCAGCTGCGCCTCGCCAGCCTCTCGCACCCACAGCCCGCTGAATTACCCAGCGGTTGGGCCATCCCCTCCTAGAGCAGGATCTCCTGCAGCCCCCGATGCCGGCTACCAGGCACGGGAGCTCGGCGGCTGCACGAGCACCTGCCCCGGGCTCAGTCCCCCTTCTCAGGGTGCCACCCCCAAAAAGGGACCGGCCCAGGGAGCAGAGCACACCAGCTACCGACTTCACAGCCCTGTGCATCCGGCCAGAGGATGGGATGGGATGGGACGGGCTCAGGGCTCACCCCCAGGCCAGGCTCCCGCGGGGCAGGCGGCCTGCGGGCCCCCCCTGCAGTGACATCCTGGCCAGAGGCGCACTCAGCCCCCTCCCCAGCTCRCCGTGCTGGCGGGGCCGATGCCCGCAGCAGCAGAGACGCGTGAAGCCTGCACGGCCCGGGCGGTGAGGGGGCCACAGGCTCAGGCGCGCGATGGGAAGCGTCACCCCRTGTAGCCAATCTGCACAAGTCCCTGCCGCAGCAGGTTGCTAAAGGCCAGCATATTAAGCTTGCTAATTAACGATGGCAAACGAGGATCACCCTGAGAGCAGGCAGAGCTCGATCTGTGCCAGCTGTGGCCGTAGCTGCAAGCCCTCGGCGCAGCGACGGGGCCCATGCCTCCCTGCTCCGTCGCGGTGCCCGAGGGCGGGCAGTGCCCTCGCCGGCACCACCCGGGCCAGGACACAGGGGCCCCTGGGGTGATGGTGGATGATGCCAGCACCGCTGCTAAATGGCATAACAGGCCTTAATCTGAGGGAACCCCTCATTCTGCAAGTGCGCCCCATGGAGCAGGGCAGAGCGGTGCGGGAGAGACGCCACGGCCGGCCGGGAGGGACCGTGCACGAGCACCCAGCCCTCAGCCTGCGTCCACGGGACACCACTGGCGACCGCGCAAAATGCCCTGTCGCAGGCCGCACAGAGCAGCCCGGAGAAGCCACGTGCTCATAAACTCGCAAAATGACAGAGCCCGACTCGCTATGCCCGAGTAAACCCAGGGCAGAGCCGCTGCAGCCTGCACRGACGCAGCCCCCGTCAGCGCGGGGACGAACGCAGGGGCGAGGGGATGCGGGCGCGCRGGGATGCGGGCGCACAGAGACCAGCCGGCGAGCTTGGCCCCTCAGGCCCCCAGGGATGGGGCCCGCGGCTGCCCCGCACCCATCACGCGCTGCCATCGCCCGTCTCCGCGGACGGAGGCACCTCCGGCGCTGCGCCCTGCCGCCGCGGCCAGCCTGCTGCCGTGGCCGGGGAGGACCTGGCCCCGCAACACCGCTCCGTCGGAGCGGCGCGGCCCTGAGGGGTCAAGTCTCCATGGAAACCCGGCCGAAACACAAACACGCGCATCCGCTTCCCGGGCCTGGGAACCGCCGGGGAGGCGGCGCGCTGCTGCCAGCAAGGGGGGAGCAGCAGCCCCAGCCTGCTCCGCGCTGCCGCCTGGCACTCAAATACTCCCGCGTGCAAAGCCACCAAGGTGCCGCAAGGATGCACGGCCTTTTGGGGGGGTTCCCGCTCTCCCCAGCGGAGCAGGGCGGCCAAGGGGGCTCCGGGTTGAGGGGACGCCCAGCTCGCTGGCCGTGCTGCCCTCCCGCGCGGAGCGCCGCTGCAGCCAGGGACGGGGAGGGAGCAGCCGCAGAGCCCGCTGCACCGCCTGCACGGGAGCCACGGCTGCTCCGGTAAACTCAACAGCTGCGACGCCACGGGGCGCAATAAACCCCAGCCGCACACGTCTGCCCCCCCGCCACCCCCGGCCGAGCCACACCAGGCGTCTCTCAAAACCTTTATTGTCAGCAGATACCGAAAGAGCCGGCCCTGCGGCGGGCCGGGAGGCAGCGCGGGGCGGGCGCTGGGGGGCCGCACGCTGCTCCCCCTCGGCCTCGTGGGCAGCGGGGCCTCGGGGGGGGCGGATGGGGCGGATGCACGTGTCACTCTCCAAAGCTGGGAGCACATTTACATCTGCTTATAAATAAACGACAACAACAACAACAAAAAAAAAACCTAAAACAACTCGCGCGGGGAGCGGGCTCCGGCCGCGGGCAGGCATCGCGCCGAGCCAAGGTGCCGGTGCGCACCTGATGCACTCTGCCCGCGGAGCAGCCCCGTGCCTGCGGCTGGCACAGACAAGGGCTGCCCGCCGGCAGGGGCACGCTCCTCCTCGTGGGACGGCCGGCGGGGGCGAAGCACCGACCCCCAGGGGCCGGCGGAGGCCGCGGGGCGTGTGCGTGGGGGCCGCGGGGGCAGGCGGCACGCTGCCGGGCACCGGCGAGGGCAGAGCACGTCGGGGACCACCAGAGACACCTTCCACCTTTGCCTTTAAACACTGAAGCTTATATTAGAGACTATGCCATATAATCCGGGGGGGGGGGCAGGGCAGGGCAGGGCAGGGCAGGGCAGGGCAGGGCAGGGGGGCCCTGCCCGGCGCAGAGACAGCAGGGCGCCCAGCTCCGTGGCCAGCCTGGCGCAGGTCGGCTCCAGCTCCTTCCACGAGCAGCGGGTCAGTGGGGGCACAGAGCGGGGGGCCGGCCGGCCGGCCGCCCTCTAGGGCTGGTTCTTCGCCTCGGGGTCTTTGTCGTAGATGTAGCTGCCCACGGCGCCGGTGTTCACGCCTGCAACGAGAGGCGCGCGGGGCAACGCGTTTGCAGGTGGCACGGCGCCCTGCCTGCCTGCCCCGCGGGGACGCGGTGCACTCCGGGGACGCGGCGGGCAGCAGTCGAGGCAGGGCACGTGCCCCCACCCCTGCACCCCCAGCCCCACGAGTGCCCAGCACTCACCCTTGGGCCCGAAGAGGATCCCGTAGCAAGGCTTGTGGCAGTACGGCTGTCCGTCGTGCTGTGCAAGAGAAATACGTCACCGGGGCACAGGGGCATGTGCAGCGGCAGGGGGGCCCCTCACCCCCAGACCCACCGTGGGGCCCCCCCCGCAGGCTGGGGATCAGCTCCCCCCGGGCAGGGGGGCAGGACAGGCCCCAGGACCCGTTGCAGGCGTGCACGCTGGCACAGCCCGGGGGCCTCCCCTGCAAACACCCTCACCCCTCCGTGCACCCCGCGCCCATCCCCGGGCAGCCCTGAGCCGCTCCTGCCGGGCCTGCCCTGCCCTGCCCTGCCCTCTCGCGGCTGCTCGCCCGCGGGATGCCGGCTGGCATCAGCACCAGCCCGGCCCCTCTGCAGCTTTGGGAGCTCGGGGAAGGCAGGAGAAGCCCACAGGGAGACCGGGAGCAGGCGCCCGGCAGCAGGCTGCTGCCTGAGCCGGAGCGAGCTGCAACACGGGGGTGCGGACRTCCTTACCTCCGCGTGGCTCCCCGGGGTCAGAGTCTTGCTGCAGCGCTCGCAGCGTAGGCAGGGACGGTGCCAGTCCTTCCCCAGCGAGGTCACCTTCTCCGCTAGGGAGGGATGGGGGGGGGTCACTCCTCCGCACACCGGTCCGCGGGGACGTGAGCCCCCTGGACCACGCAGGACGCCCACCGGCCACCAGCACGGGCACGTCCCCTCTGCGTGCAAAACGCCCCCGAGCAAACGCGTCCCCGTGCATCCCCGCAGCTCTTCCCCGCCGCTCTGCTGCCTCGCGCTCCCAGGCCGGGCTGGCGGAGCCGCGGCCTCCTCCCGCGGGGCCGCGTCCCGCTCGCGCCCTTACCGAAGTAGACCCTCTTGCCGCAGCGCGGGCACATGTTGGGCTCCCCGGTGAAGGTGGTGACGCTGGAGGCTGGAAGGAGAGAGGCCCTAAGCGCGGGGCAGCGCGCCCCCGGCCGGGAGAGCCGCGCGCCGCCGGCGCACCGGGACGGGGCTGAGCGCCCCGGCGCCGAGCCCGCCCCGGCCTCACCTTTGCTGGGTCCCTTGGGCGGCGCAGCGTTCGCCTTCCTCTCCTCCACCTTCGCGGCGTGCTCGATGGGGCCCRGAGCCGTCTGCCCCTCGATCTGCGGCTTCTCGTAGATGTAGGACCCGGCGCCGCCGATGTTCACCCCTGCAGCGGGGCAGAGCGAGGCGGCAGTGTCCCGGGGGCCGCGCGGGGTCTCCGTCCCCCGCCAGCCCTCCCGCCCCACGCGCCCCCGGGCCAGGCCGGGCCGGGCCGCCGCGGCGCAGGGGCAGGGCGAGCAGCCACCTACCTTTGGGCCCGAAGAGCGTGGCGTAGCAGGGCTTGTGGCAGAAGGGCTTCCCGTCGTGCTGCGGAGAGAGGAGGGCGGCGGGACGCTGAGAGCGGCCGGAGCCCCTCTCCCGCTCCGCGCGCGCGCAGAGCAAAGCCCGGCCCCAAAACCGCTCGCTGCCGGGAAGYGAGGGACCGCCGGCACCCCGGGTTAGCTCAGCTAAAAGGCTTCTCCCAGCCCAAACTCGGCAGCGCAACCCGAGGATCCGGTAASCCGTGATTTTGCGTTTGAAGCAGCCTGCGGGCTGAACTTCACTTCTGTGCTGACTGCACAGTTAGGCTGTTATTGGAGGCACAGGGCATCGCGGTGAGATGGGGGCATTTCTTTTAGAGGAGCACTTATTCCCCAGCCTGAAGGCAGGCACTTTATACAGAAAAAAGGCCACGTTTTTAAAAACGTGGTGCTTAAAGCCCCCGCACAGGCGGGAGACAGGCCCGGCCGGGAGCGGGAGTCGAGTGCCGTCACAGCCCGCTGGGCGCAGCCGGGCAGGGGAGGTGGCGGGCTGCGGGCACGCTGGCGTCCCCCCGTCCCCCCAGCTCCTGCCCCTGYCCCGGGGCAGCTCCTTGGACCCAAAAGCCTCGGGCAAGGCGGAGAGAGGGCTGCGGCTGAGCTCTCTTGCTGCTGCCTTTCCGCCGTGCCCCTCGCCTTGGCCCGGGATCAGAGCCCTGCGCGGGCGCCCGTCCCGGCCGGGTCGCCGTCGGTCCCCGCTATCGGCCGGGGCCGATCCTTGGCAGCGAGCGGGCGATAAGCGCCGGGGCCCTTCTCCCCCGCGGCAGGGCGCGGGCCGGGGGAGCTGGCGCCGATCAGAGCTGCCGGCGAGGGGGACGGCGCGGCCGCCGGCGGGCCCGAGATAACAGCGCTCCTGATCCCAGCAGCGGTTTCTCACGGGGCAGCGGGAACCAAGTCCAAGAGGAAAGAAAGAGCGTTTGTGGGCTCTGGCCCCCAGCCCRAGGCCTGGGCTGCACCCCACGGGGCTGGGCACAGAAAACCCACAAGGCACGTGTCTCTGCCCCCGTGCAACCCCCCAGCACGGCCTCGGCGCGGGAACCGGCCCCGAGCCGCCCCGCGGGAGGGGGTCGCCTGGGGGCAGGGGGCAAAAACGCTGCCTGCGYGCCCCGGGGTTGGGGGACAGTCCCGTGCCGGGCAGCTCGGCTTCACAGCCCCGCGCAGAGCCGAGGTGGYGTGGGAAGCTCCCGTGCCGCCCGCGCGGCTCCATCCAGCATCTCGGCGAGAGGAGCCCTCTCCAGCTGCYGGCGAGGGAGGCGGCCGTGCAGAAGAGGCGAGCGCAGTCCCTTCCCTTCCCTTCCCTTCCCCTCCYGCAGCCCTTGCTCCCGCCGCCCCTCGTGGAAAGCAGTGTGGGGAGCGGCACACAGGGGCTTGGGAAAGGCTGGGCGAGCACACCGGCAGCTGGCTGGGAGCAGGCAGCTGCAAACTAGGGCAAGGCATAAATATCGGCGTGCTCAGAGCGTTACCACGCTGCAAGAGAGGATAAACATTTAGCCGGTCTCCCTGCGACACCTCCGCAACCCTGCCAGGCAAGCTGGCTTTGCAGGAGCGCGGAAGGGCAGGGAAGGGCCCGATCCGGCTCTCCGTGCTGCCAAGGGGGGCTTGGCTGCCACCCGCCCCGGGAGCAAAATCCAGCCTTATATGGAGATGCAGCAAAGTCCCCCGGGCTGAACCGGCCCGGAGCACGGAGCCCCCCGAAAGGCCCCCACGCAAGGCGAGGCGAGGCGAGGCGAGGCGAGACTCCCGCCGCTCGCCCCGCGGGGCCGCCCGCCGCCGGCACGGCTGTCCCTGCCCCAGGTGCTGCCGCCCGCTCAGCTGTGGCGCGTGCCACAAACGCGCTAAAGAGCTGGTGACACGGTGGCATGAAAGGCACGGTGCAAAACCCGGGGCGCGAGGCGTCGCAGCGCGAAGTCACATTAGCGGAACAGTTGCCGCGGGCTCCGCACGCCGGCTGGGCTGGCACGGCCCCGGCGGGGCACCGGCTCCCCCCGCGCCGGGCGCCCTCGAGCGCCGGCCCCGCGCCCCCAGGGCTGCTGCGGGCGCACACCAAGCCCCGCGGAGGCCCCCGGGGTCCGCGCAGGCTGGACGCGGCCCGTCCCGCAGCCCCCCCGCGCCGGGCAGGCGGCTCCGGCTCGGCCTCGCGCGGCTCCCTCCCGGCTCGCAGCACAGATGGGCAGGGTTTAATCCTGTTTTCTTGCTAAAGGAGTAACTTAATACGTGACTGTTTGCGCTGCTAAACACGCAGTGAAAACATGCAGGCGGCAGCAGTGCCAAGCTCGCGTCGCCACGGCAACCCGCAATTTCCTGCTTTTCGGCGTTTGCAGCCACGCTTCGGCGCCGGATCTTGGCGCTCCTTGAAGCGCCGGGGACGCCCTGAGGAGGCTGCCTCGCCGGCGGCGCCGCGCGCCGGGACGTGCCGAGCGCGAGCTGCCCGCGGGGCGCCAACGCCACGCCGGCCCCGCAGGCAGCGCTGCGCTCCCGGCTCCGCGGCGCCTCCCTCCGCGCCGGCTCTTACCTCGGCGTGCCCGCCGGGCGTCAGGGTCTTGTTGCAGCGCTCACACTTGAGGCAGAACTTGTGCCAGTCCTTGCCCAGCGAGGACACCTTCTCGGCTGCAAGGAAACACCAAGAGCGAGGTGAGCCGCCGGCGCGGCGCAGACCCGCAGCGGGGCGCCCGCCCGCCCGCTGCCGCCACCGGCTCGGAAGTCGGGTCTGGGCGSAACGGGGTGCCACCGAGGGGGATCGCCGGGCCCCATGGGCACGCGGACTCCCCATTTCCCTTTGCAAGCCAGCCGCGCCGCGGGGACCGCTTTGCCACAGCCCCCAAGCTCTCTGAGCACTTTCACCGGGCCCTTTCCAAAAGCTGCTCCTGCTTTTCCTTCACGGGGACGTATCTGGGAAGGGCCCGCAGTGTGCAACACCCTCTTGCTCCCAGGTCACAGCCTCCCGCGACCCTGCGCCCCTCGGAGCGGCGCGGGGGACCCGCACCCCGGCCGCCCGCACCTGCCGCCCGCGGGAAGCGGTCTCGCCGCCAGCCGCCCCGCAGGCCCGGCCCTGCCGTTTCCAAGAGGGCGTCTGCGAAACAGCAGTCCAGCAACAGTAGCATTTTCCTTTCTACTCCCTGTGGCTATTTTTACCCGCCACACTACCCTAAATGACCTTTCTCTGATTCAAATATTTTGTGTTACCATGCCCACCCCAGCCCCACCCGTTTAGTCATCCCTCCGCGCACATCCAGCCGGGCAGGCTCCTTCCAGCGGGCTTTTCCCCAAGGGCTCTTATTCATCTTTATTCCTCCCTCCGAGCTGCCTCCGGCTCCTCTGCGGGAGGAGCTGGGCGCCGAGTGGGAGCGTGGCCCCGCGGGAAGCACCGAGAGATGCCCCGGCTGGGGCGGCCCGCTGCAGGGCACCGCGGGGGCCAAAATCGGGGCCAGGGAGGCAGCAGGCCAGTTCACGGAGGCAAATCCTTGGGGACCAGTTACCTGGGCAGAGCCCTCCTCCGGCCGTCCCGGGGGCTGGAGCGCCGCGGGGCGCCGACCCTCGCCCGGCCCTGCAGGTCCAGGGATGTCCCATCCCGCCCCGCGTTTGCGGCCGATTCCCTTTCCCCCTCCCTGGCTCTCGCACGCCCGCAGAGACAGCTGGAAAACGGCACCACTCCATTAAACCCACCATAAAACAAAATCGTAAGAGCCAAATAAAATATTTAAAAGGCAAATAAAACAGCACGACTGAAACACGGCCCCGCTCTACGCAAACGCCTCCCTCGCGGCGCTGCATTTTCCAGCCCTTTCCACCCCGAGGGCTTCAGCAAGGCAAAGGCCCCCGGTTTGCGCCGGGTCGGGCTGGGGGCCGGGAGGTCCCCGAGGGCAGGTCTGGCCGCGGGAGCCACCCTCCACCTGCGGCAAACAGCTGCGCCGCGGTGCCACGATAAGCTGAAACAACTGCCATCGCTGCCCAAAAAATTGGGCGCAGCAAGCGCGGAGGAAGGTTTTCGGGGCACGACCTCCGCTGGAAGCGGCTCCGGACCGTGGCTAAAAGGCGCCAGGGCGACTGGAACAGCAGGGCCCGCGCGCAGCCGCTCTGCGGTGCAGCGGCCGTGGCAGATAAATCCCCGGCCGCGGCAGCAGGCTGCTCCCGCCGACGGGAAGYTGCTGGACCCCGGGTTCAGGAGCGCACGCAGGTCACGAGAGCCAGCGCGTGAAAGGGATGCTCCCCCCTCGCCTGCGCCGGCCGGGCGCTTTCTGGAGCGCGCGGTGGTGGCAAAGCCCGCGCAAGCCCCTGCCGCCCCCAGCACGGGCAGCTTTGGCCTTGCAGCCGGCGGCGAGCACACCGCGCTGCTGCAGCCGCCCCGGAGCCCTGCAGGACCGAGCCGCTCCACGGTGGCCGGAGACCGCAGCTCCGCAGCCTCCCCGGCACCGACAGGTGCCTGCGACGGAGGGAAATGGAGCGTGAACGGCTGAAAGCCGAGCCAGAGGCGCGGGGCCAAAGAGCGGCCGGGCTCTGCCGCAGCGCCTGCGCAGCCGGGCCACGATGAGTCTCAGYGGCGTCGCCCCCCGCGCGCCCGCCGCCGCCGCCACCCCCGCGGGGGCAGAGGAGGAAGCTCCCGGCGGATGTTTTGCAGGGGCCATCGCAATTACAGCCGGCCGCGGCCCCCGCCGGCTCCTTCCTGCCCCCGCCACCGCGCCTCCCCGGCTGCAGGAGCACGGCGGGATTAGGTGACCACCTCGGTAATATTTCAGGCGGCCGGGCTATTCACCAAGCGGAGCAGACACGTCCCAGCGCCTTGGCACGGCGGCAGCGCTGGCAGCCGCTGCGGCAGGGCCGGGAGCTGGCCCATCCGTGCCGACGCCGGCGCACGAACACCCCCGGCGTGCCGGCGGGCACCGCAGCACCCAGGACGGCCCCTCTCCGGCCGCTCCGAGCAAACAGGGAGCCRGAAACCCCTCCCGCACCCCGGCTATTGCATCCCTGGCCAAAAGGGACCTCGCGGGCACCCGCAGCCCCAACGGGGGCCGGGCGCAGCGTCCCGCTCCCAGGGCACAGGGATGCGCGGGGGCAGCCCCCTGCCCTCGGTGGGAACGCCGAGCCGCTGGGGGACATCCGCCCGCTGCGCACGGCGGCTCCCCRGGGACGGCACGGCCGGGCCGCCAGCCGCCGCCGCCGCCGGCACCGCTTCCCAGGCTGCATTGTTCGCGCCGAGCGGCGGAAACAGCTGGGAGCCGCCCCAGCCCATTTCCAGGGCACCGGCGTCCCGCTCGTGTTTGCGCTGCCCTATAAATCACCGCGGAGAGAAAACGCCCGCGTCCAGATTTCCTGTCACCGAGCCACGTCTGCTCTGCGGCCGCGCCAGCCCTGGCGGAGCAGCCCGTGGCCCTGGCCCTCCGCCGCGGCCGGCCCCCGCGGCCTCCCCTTTATCCCCTCCTGCCCCGCCGAAACAGGGGCAATGCCAGCAAAACCCRAAAGCGCGCTCCTCGCCGTGCACGGCGCTCAGCGCCCGTGTGCCCCTGCCCGGGCTCTCCCGGGTCCCCGGCCTCGACACCCACCGGGGCTCCCTGCAGCCTCCCCGTCCTGCCAGCCCTCCCGCCGCTGCCCGGCCCCACTCCGCGTGCCGGGGAAAGCCTCTGCGCCCGGCCTCACCGTGCCGGGGAGCTGCCGGAGCCGGGCGGCAGAGCTGGCTGGGGGGACATGAGGGTGTCCTGCCTGTGAGGGGAGGCAGCGGGAGCCAAGCCAGGGAGCGGAGGGCAGCTCAAGGCGGTTCAGCGCCCGGGATCACTTGGAGACGTGGTGTCTAGTTTCCCCTAATCCGATTTTCCGGCTGGCTTCCCCAGGGCGGGAGGAGCAGCGGGGCTGCCTGGACACACGGCTGCACGTCCCGCGCACGGAACGCTGCCGGCCGGCAGGAGCACGGAGGYGCCCTCCGACCACAGCAGCCCCCACGTCACGGGGGACCCGTGCCCGCGGGCGGCTGCCCCGGCAGGGGTAAACCCCGGGCAAAACGCGCCATGCTGGGAAGGAGCCACGTGCCGCGGAGGGAGGCCGCCGGAGCCGGCTGACAGCAGAGGCCGCAGCCAGGGAAGCACCGCGGGGGCGGCGGAGCCCGACGCACGCGGGAGAGGCGCTGAGCRTCTCCACCCCGGAGACAGCACGGCTCATCCTCTAATTACCCGCCGTGCCCGGGCAAAGCGGCGCCTCCCACGAGGCGCTGCCGGGGGTGCACAGCTTTTCGGATGGGAACGGGGCACAAGCGTCCCCCCTGCCGGCGCCCAGGTGCCGCGTTACGCCRGGCTGGGGCCCTCGCGCAGGCATTGCCACTGCCTGACGTCACCTCTGCTTTCGCAGCCGGAGGCTTATTCAGCGGAGGCTGAACGCTCCGACACCCGCACGCCGCCCTCRGCCCCGTTCAGCGACGAGGTGCCAAATCCCGCACCCCTGGAGGAGAGGGGCGCAGACGCACTTCAAAGCAGCKGCAGGCACAAGGAAAGAGGGACGAGGCTGGAAAGAGGAGCCTGGCAAAAGGCTGAGAGCAAAGCCGAGAGCCTGGGCAGCCGGGAGCCTCRTCTGCTTGGGCGCTGGCGGCAGGACGGGGGACAGAGCCGCCGCGCGGGAGCAGCGAGACCCCCGCTCTGCCCAGGGTCTCCTCCTGGGCCGGCAGCCCGTGCTTCGCCCCGTGCTGCCAGGCGGCCGCTCACCCCTGCACGCCCGAGCGGCCGACGCCAGCTCGGCCCCGTGCTCGAGCGTTGTTTGCTTTCCAACCGGCAGCCCTAACGCACTGCGTGGCTCCTTTCCACCCGCTGCTCCCTGCGTCTCTGCCTCCAAAACTTCCCCCACTTCAGGCACTTTCCTGGGCACCAGCCTTAAGCCTTCCCGCTCCGGTTCACGAGGCCAGGGGAGCCTCTAGCAAATTCCCACGTCATTTTGCACGGGGCTGCTGCACTTCATCAAGCGGCGCTCGCACGGGACGCGCTCGCTGGCTCCGAGGCCGGGCAGCTCCACCGCGGCCGTGCTGTAAGACGGAGACCCGCCGGGCCGGGCTTTGCTGCAGGAGGGGGCGGCCGGAGCTAGCGCAGCCGAGCGCCCCGTGCCCAGGCACCCCGCCAGGCGCAGCGGCAGGAAGGCGAAACAGCCCTGCCCGGCGGCGCGGCTGCGACAACAGGCAGCCACTGTGAGAGCGGGACAGACGCGGTTGTTCCCCAGTGAGGCCGCTTCCTTGTGCCCCGGGGCGGACAGAGAAAGCGGCCTGGGAAGGGCAGGAGCTCTCGCCTCTGCGCGGAGGAGAGGAGCCGGGGCAGCGGGAGACACTTCCCGCAGCTCCCCGCGAGCTGCAGCGCCGGAGCAAGATCGCTCCCAGCCCGCGTGCCGGGACCCATCTCCCAGTCGTGCCCCCCAGGCGGTTCGGTGTCCTCAGCACGCACGGGGCTGCCCCGCTGCAGGCCGGAGCCATGCCCCACGGCACGGGCACCACGGCGCCGCCGCTTGCACCAGCTCAGCTGAAAGCAGCACCAGGGCGCACACCCCAGCCTCCGCATTTGACTGCAACCCTGCGATGCATTTTCCATTACCTCTCGCTTGGGCTGATGCAGCACAGAGGCTCAGCCCCGTCGCCTCTAACCCTCTCGTCACCCTCCGGCCAGGKTTTCCCTGCCCAGCAGGGCGGCCACCTCTCCACTGAGCTGGGCCGGACGGGACCCTTCGGGATGCGGGCGCGGAGCACCACAAGCGAGACGCCCAGCGGGCTCGCAGAGAGCCGCCTGCCAGCCCCGCGCCTGCCCCGCAGCGCTGGGAGCAGGGCTGGCCCCCGGCGCGCAGGCGCTGCAGGGAGAGGCACCCGGACTGCAAGGGCAGGCGCCCTGGCATGGGGCTCCCACCTCCCGCGGGCAGGTCCGCGAGCATCCGTGCGTCCCGCCGCAGCTCGCTGCAAGGCAGGCAGCCGCACGTGCGGCACGCCAGCAGCGCCGTGCGTGCACCCCAGCAAAGTACTAGGGCAAGGTAGGCACCCACACTTCTCCTGCGCAAGGGGCAGACACCTCACACCTTCCTGTCCCATCCTCCCACGGAGCATTTTCTACCGCTCACAGTATTTTCCCGAGGGAAAATCTAATGTTAATCACCCCGTCCGTCAGCTTCCCACAGACGCAGCCCTTCCCTGCCAGGGCCCTGCATTGGGAGCAAGAAACTGGTGCATCCTTAGTTACCATTTTGCAAGGCCCGCGCACGCCCCGAGAGCGGCCGCGCTGAGACATCGGAGCAGGCAATTACGTAAGGAGCGCAGGCAGCGTCTGCGCTGGCAATCAGAGGCTGCGCCGGCGTCCTCGCGGCTGCCCGGGCCGCGCTCAAGGAGCGAACGCGGCTCCCTTTGTTGGGAGAGGCTGTAACGCGCGGGCAAAATAAAGCCTCCCGGCTCCGCCGCCCGGCCCAGCCGCTCGCGGGGAGCGACAAGCGCCCTCATCTAAGGACAGCGGTTACTTATTAATCGCAGAGCGGCTTCTGCAGCTTGAATTTCTGCTGGCAGAGCTGCCCGCGCGGTGCTGTGCGGGAGAGCCCCCCCAGCCCTCCGCTCCCCCATCTCAGCCCCGTGCCTCGGGGGCACGAGCGCGACGGCGAGATCGGGCACCGCCGCAGGCTCGGCCCCCTCCCCGTGCCCCGTCCTTGTCCCCCCTCCGACRCCCCCCACCCCAGCTGCACCCTCCCGCACAGCAGCAGCGAAGATGGAGCTTGCAACATCTCGGGGGCCAGCGTCCGTATTTTGCTTGGGACTCGGCGAGAATCACGGCCGAGGAAAACAGGAAACCTCCGGCCGCCGCGATGCCCCCGCTGCTCGCAGGGCGGGGGGCGGAAGGGGCTGCGCAGGGCCGGGGACCCTGCAAAGCTCGTTTAGGGCTAGCAACACAAAAGGGAGCTCAGGAAACCTTCGGCTGGTTGGCTTCAGGCGGCTCTGGGCTTGTGGGCGCTTCCTGCCAGAACAGATAACCCAAAACCGCCGCCACCTGCCAGCGCGGGAAGGGAAACCAGCCCGCAGAGCTCCAGCCAGGCAGCTATTCCCGCAGTTAAATATTCACGTGAGCAGTCAGACCCTGCGAGAAGAGTTAGCCCGAGCGACCCAGCTGCTACTGGAAACAATGTTAGAGCTCAATGTGCTTTAAGGGGGGGGGGCGGGAAAAAGCTCCAAACTATTTTTATATTTTCCTGTGCTTTTTAAAGAAAAAAAGCTCATTCTGTAGCTCAGGAAACGCCCACATCCTTCTGCCTGCACAGGGAGGAGTCTGCTGGATTTTTCCAGGGAGCATGAAGCAACAGGCAGGCTGGAAATTAGTTTTCCATCGGTACCAATTACTGTTAGTTTTGCTCGTTCGCTCAGCCAGCCCTTAGGCATCTTCCAGCAGGACTGCCCAGGGCCGGGAACAGGACGCGGCGGCRTTTCTCGCGCACGCTCCACGGTTACAATCCCAGGCATTCACGAAGGCACCGCTGCCAGCACTCATTCAGCAGAAGCGAGCAGCGCTCCCGAACAAGCAGGGCTTTATGAATCGCTCCCTCCCCGCGGAGCCTCGGGCCGGCCGAGGAGCTCGGGCGCACACCCAGCCCTCTTTGCTGGGCGYGGGGCTGCCACCGCTGCCCGCGACCCCTTCCCCGGGAAAGCCCGGATAACCCCCCGGATAACCCCCCGGCAGCTCCCAGCCTCGCCTCTCCCGCGCCAGCCCCACCAGGGCTGCCTGGGGAGCCGCTTCCCGGCCGGCAGGAAAGGCCACTGAGAGCTTTTGTTCGATTCGTACGCATTAAATAGGCCGGCTCGGGTTTATTCTTCTGGAGCGCGGGCGGTTCCTCAAAGCGAAGCCGAAGACGTCAGCAGGGACGCGCTCCATTGTGTTTCGACACCGGCCAAGGAGCAGCTTCTGACCTGCTCCGGTTCTGACTCATCCCCCGTCCCCTCCCGGGGGGACAACGGCGACCGAGTGGCCCGACCGCGGAGGGGTGCGATGGGGCACGCTGGCTCCCCAGTGCCTGCTGGCAGCCGCCTCCGGGCTCTCCTCCGCCCGGCTCCCCCGGCCGGGCCGGCTCATCCCCCGAGCGCGAGGAGCGACTCTGACCCCAGACCAGTGCCCAGCAGGCTCGACAGACATGCAGCTTTCTGCTTAAAAAGGAAAAGATTCATGCAAGGAAGCACATCCAAGAGGCTGAGCCATTCCCACCCCCACACAAATAGATTTATTTAAAGGAGGAAGACAGCAAATTCCTATTTCTCTGTGTTTACTTGGAGATGGCCAGAGAGGAATGAAAGCTCCCAATGCCTCAAACACTCGGGCACAATCAGGACCCGTCGGTATTTCTCTACCAAACAAACCAGCCGAGGCCGCGGGGGCTCGGGAAGCCAGACCCYGGGGTGCGCACCTTGCTAAATCGCAGGGGAGCGCGGGAGGGAGACGGGACTCGGCACGGCCGCTCCAGCACAGGGGAGCGAGCGGGCAGCACCAGGCCGGGCCAGCTGGTCATTGCAGAAAGCGGCTCAGCCCATGCCAAATTTCCCTCCAAAGCCACCCTGAGCCTGCGCTCGCGCAGCCACACCTCGGAGAGGAAGGCTCCCGGCCTCCGGATCTCCGTGTGCACCGGGCACACGGGCTGAGGCAGGCTCCACCAAGTCAGGAGATGAGCTCCCGCTTCCCTCCCAGCCGCTGAGAGAGGGTGCTAACCCCAGGATGCCCAGCATGAGACCCCCGGAGACCCTGACCAGCCACAGCACCACCCAGGGCGCTCGGAGACCCGCAGGGGCTCGCTGCTGCCCAAACCCAGCCGGGCACGTCGAGACGGACCTCCCAGCTTAGACGCTGCCTTTGAAAAAGTACCGTAAAACCCCGAAGTGTTCATTAGCTCGCCCACCTGGGAACACCCCGCGCGGGATGGGCAAGAGGCAAGACGCGGGGTGAAAGGCACGCCTGAGGCACGAGGCTGGCAGGGAACGGGAACAAAACGACGGAGGGGGGATTTTGTTTGCACCTGCCCCCTTCTGCTCCTCCCCACCAAGAGCTGCCCCATGGCTCACGAAAGCTGCCTGTTCCCCCCGAAAGCAGCATGTCCCAGCCCAGACACCCAGTCCACGTTAGATGGCCCAGATTCCCCCACACCCAGGCCAGCGGGTGCAGGGGGACATGAGCCCCCCAGCCCCGAGCGTGGGACACCTCGCACCAGACCTCTGTGCCAGGACGGGCTGCAGGCATGCACCCTGAGCAGGACCCCTTGCCTCCCGCTTCACCCTGGGGAGCGGACGAGGGTGCCCGAGCCCCCGCTGCCACCTGCGCCCCCAGTGTCACCTGCCCCAGGGCCCCCGGCAGCATCCCCCAGCTCGGCCCAGGGGAGCGGCGCACCACGCTGCGGCGGTGGCCGAGCAGAGGGGGGTCCCAGCCACCGCGAGCGGTGACCGAGGAGGAGGCAGGGGCTCCAGGGGCTGGGCTGCACGTCCAGTGGCCCCCGCATCGGGAGCGGGGGGTGTCCGGGGTGCCCACGCCGGGGTATGCGCAGGTGGGGAGCTGCGACCAGGGGCAGAGGGGGGGCCCGGGAATCCCCCCGGCTCGGGGAAGGGGGACCCGGGACAGAGAGGGAGACCCGGGGATGCACCCAGGTTTGGGAAGGGGGACCCGGGAATACGCCCCGGCTCGGGGAAGGGGGAACCGGGGATGCACCCGGCTTTGGGAAGGGGGAGCCGGGAATACACCCCGGCTCGAGGAAAGAGGATCCGGGAATGCACCTGGCTTTGGGAAGGGGGACCCGAGGGTGTGTCCCAGCTGCTGGAAAGGGGGCCCGGGAATACACCCCGGCTCGGGGAAGGGGGACCCGGGGACACACGCGGGCTCGGGGAAGGGGGAGGCGGGGATGCGCCCCGGGAATGGGGAAAGGGGAAACGCCCTGGCTCGGCGAAGGGAATCCCGAGGCCGGGGGACGAGGACGAGCCGGGCGCGGGGAAGGGGCGCCCGGGGGCGCGGCGGAGGCGCTCACCGAAATACACGGTCTTGTCGCACTTGGGGCACTTGGATGCCATGGCGGGGAGCGGTGCGCAGCGGAGCCGTGC
>NW_020451094.1:910978-912428 GCF_003343035.1 Apteryx rowi | reverse complement strand
GCGTCCGCGCCGGTCCCACCTGCGCTGCGGCGCTCGTAGCGGGGCGAGCGCGCCTGCCCGCGCCGGCAGGGAAGGGCAGCGGCGGTGCCTCCTGCTCGAACCCTTCCCTACCCTGCTCCCCGTCCCTGGAAGCCCACGCAGTTGCAGTCCTTACAGTCCCTCTTCGCTCTTTTAGAAAAAGAGGTTGAAATTTGGCAAAATGACTTGGCGGTTTTTACCAGCTTGCTGTCGGTAAGTCTGGGCCCAGTCCTCCCCGGTGCGTACGTGAGCATCACCCCACCTGCCGCTGCGCGAGCCCCGCGTCCTTGTGGGCTGGTGCTAACCCACAAGGCCTGCAGGTGCCTCCACCACAGCCCCCAGCCCCAGAGCCCAGGCCAGTCCGGGAGCTGGCACCGGAGCGCTCTCCCAGCCTGCTTTCGGGGTAGCGCACGGCCCTGTGCCGTGGGGCGAGGCGACGGGATGGGCTGTGCGGCCTCAGTGGGGCGCGCGGCAGGTTGCAGTGGCCTTAGAGCTGCAGGCTCGGAGAAAGCCCCAGCTCCGCACGGGCAGACATCACCAAACACCCCCGGCCCCGGCACACGCACCGTGGGCAGGGAGCTGCAGGCCTGCAGCGGGCAGCTGCGGTGGGAAGGCGCCCGGCTCCCGCGGGAGTTCCCTGGACGCCTGAGGCCTCGGTCTGGGCAAGCYGCGTTTCTCCCGTCCAGCTGCAAGCTGGGGAGGATGCAAGTTGCAGGGCTGAGTCATCACCATCATCGTTCGTGGGAACCCGTCGCGGGAGCGTTACGCACCGCTGTCGCTGCTGCTCTGCGAGCGCRCAGCAGCCGCAGCAGCGGGAACCGGCCCCGAACACGGGCTGCGCTTGCCGCCAGCCGCGGTTGCCCAGCAGCCCCTCCACCTCTGTCCCCCGCGGGCGCCGGGCCACCGTGGGAGAAGGATGCGGAGCCAAGGCCAGCGGAGGGGCAGGGGCCACCCGCAGCAGCCCGGCGCTCCGGCCAAGTGCCAGGCATGTGCAAGGTATTCTTAGACACATTTTTTCCGGATGGGATAACTGAGAAACCCAGATTAAGTAGCCGGGACGACAGGCCTGATACGGGAGACCTTGGTGGGGGGACGAGGGAGAGAGGCCCTGCCGGAGCAGAGATAGCGCCAAGGGCAGGCGGGCGAGGGGGAGGACCGGGCGCCGCTCAGCACAGGCTCCCGGCACGAGGCCCGGCCCGGGGCACTAGTTTTGTGCGTGGCAGGCGCCGGTCTCGGCCCTTTCCCATCCTGCAATAACCCCGTTCCCACAGCAGAAGCATCTCGCTGCAACGCCGGGCGGCTCGCGCTTCCCTGCACCATTTTGCTTTGTTGCCATGGAAACCCCCATGTCAAAAATTCCCCTGGCTGCAGCCGAGGCGAAGGGACGCTCCCGCGGCCGGGGCCCCGCGCGCCCGGCCGTGCCCACCGCAGC
>NW_020451094.1:808849-910790 GCF_003343035.1 Apteryx rowi | reverse complement strand
CTCCCGGGGCCGGCGTGTGGGTAAACAGGAAATCTGCCGTTGGCGTGAGCGAGGCTGCTGCATTATTCATCAGCGCGCGGCCCGGCTGCSCCCGCGGCCGCTGTTATATAATTCCTCCTTGCTGCGCCGCCGGCAGCGCCGGAGCTGCCCGAGCTGCGGGCGCGGGGCAGAGCCGGGTGACGGGCCCAGGCGTCCGGGGCAGCACTCGCAGTGGGGGCATGCTGCCCAGGGGCCCCGGCCCCGCGCGGGCGAAGGGCTGCGGGAGGCCAGGCGTCCCCGTCACTCGGGCCGCGCCGGCCCAGCTGCCGCCGCAACAAAGCGCGGCTTTGTGGCCCTGCCGGGGCCGGGGCGCGAGCCTGCGCGGGGCAGGTGGCCGCCGGCGCCGCGAGCCTCTCCGGCACCCAGGCTCGGGGGGCCCCGGCACAACACACGCCCGAGGAGGGGAAACCGCGCAGCGGGCAACGCCGCCCCTCGCGCAGAAAGCGCTCCCAGCCCCGCCGAGAGGCGCCCCGGCGGCTGCAGCGCCGGCAGCCGCCGCGTCCAGCAAGCCACCTGCCCGCCCACCCAGGGCTTTGCATGCACAGAGGCTCGGGGGGGATTAAGACAAATCACCTGCAGGTGCGAATCCGTGCCTGCAAGCGTGCTAAATCCCAAGCGGATATGCTCGCTCGGGAGCAAAGCGGCTTTAGCTCGTCGCACCTTAATCTGCCCCGGTTTAGGCTTTGCCAGCCCCGAGGCGAGGGCAGGGCTGGCCCGAGCCCCGGAGAGGCGAGCGCTGCTCGGAGGCGACGGCTCCCATCCCTCCGGGCGTGGGACAGCGGGCACCCCTTTCCTCCGGCTGAGCGGGAAGCGTGGGTTTCCTTGGCAACGGCTGCGGATGCTGCGTTTCGGCAGCCCGGGGAATGCAAGGGAGCTTCCCAGGGCGGGAGYGGAGCCGCAGGCATCATGCCTGGGGTGGCCCCCCACCAAAGGCACCGGCCCCCAGCCCTCGTCCCGGCGGGGCGCACGGAGCCGCTGACCCGTTTTCCTGCAACGGTGCACAGCGCAGCCCCGGGACTTCCTAAGCTGTCCCGCCAGCTGGCACCGCGCGCTGCACCACGACCGCCGCTCGGAGCGTTAATATTTGCTCCCTGTTGACCTGCTGCCCCTGTAACTACCCCGCTGCACGGCATGCCGGCACCTCTGGGGCAGTGGCTGCCCCGGGATTCTGGGAGCCTCCGACCCTCGGCACAGGCAGAAGCACCGGGGCACGAGTGGAGCCCRTGCGGCGCCACGTCCCACTTCCCTGCCTGCGGCGTGCCTCAGTTTCCCCCACCATCACCTTCTTACCAACGAGCTTCACGGGGAAGCCGGGGGAAAGGCGGGAAATAAAGAAGTAATGCCGGTCCCCAGGCTGCTCCGCTTGGCTCAGCCCTCCCCCCCGTGCTTTGACTCCCCACTGCTCTTTTTTCTTCCTTTAGATGCAAATGCCAAAAAAGCTCCCACCCTGCAGACCAAGCGGCTTGCGCAGGGGAAGCAGGGCTGGGAAACCTTCCCCTCTCCCCGTTTCTGGTTGTATTTGTCTCACATTTTTTGGCATCTAGAAGCGTCTGGCCTTGCTACAAGGCGAGACTGGGGGGAAAAATATTTAGCAATAATAAAAAAGGTTAAATAAAAGAACAAAAGCTCACAACGCATTGCTTGCTGCGTTCGCCCGAAGGACAGCGGTCCGTCCCGGCCCCCAAAACGCCGCGGGGACGAGGGAGCAGACCAGAGCAAGAGCGCGGCGGCAGCCGCTGGGTCTCATCAGGCGGCACTTGCCACGGGCTGGCGCGTCACCGCCTCGCCGCGGCACCGGCTATCTGCAGCGCCGAAAATCCACTTGCGGCTCCTCTCCTTTAAAGGCAGCGGAGCCCGGCCGTTATCGGGCGAGGCAGATAGGAGCCTTCGCGCCCTCCACCCCGGCTCCGCCGCGTCCTTTCTCCCAAACGGTCCCGGCTTTAACCCAGGGGTAGGTTAAAGGACGTGGGTTCATTTTCCGTCCTCCGAGTAAAGCGTGAATCAGCGAGGGAGCAGCATGTGCTGGGAGCAGCGGGGGCTCCGGGCCCGCGAGCCCTTYGGAGCGAGGCCAGCGCTCCTCAGGAGCCACACGCAATCCGTCCCCAGCCTCCCGGCACGGCTGCGCAAGAGCAGCATCCGGCGAACCTCGGCATCGCTCGCGAGGCCAAATCCACGCCGATCCCAGCAGGAACGGCCCCGAAGCCAATGCAAGCCCGGGGAGGGGGGAGGCCCACTAAAGCCCCGCGCTGCCGGTGCCACGGAGCCGGCCGGGCGCTCCCTCTGCCCGCGGGGCTCCCGCCCGCCCCGCCGCCACTGTCCCCTTCGCCCCGTGCCCTGCGCGCACCGAGGCGCTCTGCCCCCGTCCACCGGCGACGGGCTGGGCTCCGAGCCCGGTCTCGGTGGCAAAGTTCAGCTTTTGGCCCGCGCAGCAGGACTGTTTTTTATTAAACTCTCCCTTTCCGCCCAGCTCCCCTCCCGGACGCGCTGTGGCCAGAGTTCAGGCTAGCGGTGGTGCAACGCGATTTCGGATCACCGCGACGTCTCCGCGGAGCGAAGCGCCCTTGCGGCTCCGTCTTCTCCTCGGCAGCACGAGAGGAAGCAGCAGCCGTTAGCACGCATTTGACCCCGCTCCCCGACGGACGTTACGGGCATCTTCCCAGGATGCAGGGAAATGAATGCGCAAACGTGCCCAGCATGGCCYCACRCGCCTGGCAGGATGTGACACCCCTYGGGGGGGCCGCAAAATCAACTTTTCAAAGCCCTGCCTATTCAGAAACCTGCAGAGAAAACCACCCTGCACCGAGCTGGCAGCACCACCCGCTCATCCCTCCTATATCCACTAACTGGGCAGTTTTACCAAGGAAAGGCGGCAGGGGAACAAGCCTGCTCCCTCCGCTCGGATGGAAAACCTCCGACCGAGAACAGCCCGGCTGAAGCCTTCCTGCAAGGGCCCGTGAATCTGCTTGCTGCGCTGCTGCCAGCATCCCGCAAAGCGCGAGATCCAGGCGGAGAGCCCTGCTCCAGGCCGGAGGGGAGCAAGGCATCTGCAGAAGGATGCTGAATTTATGGTATGAATGTTTGCTCCAGGAATGCAGGCAACTAAAATCGCAGAGCCCAGGGCAGGAGTCAACTACACTTCAGCCCTGTCCCCACTTGACTTTCTTCCAGGCGGGGAGAGGGGGAGAGGGGGAGAGGGGGAGAGGGGCTCCCCAGGCCGGTGCGGCAAAGGGCCGGGGGCAGCCCCGGCACAGACCCTGCTCATGGGGGTCAAATCCATCCAAACTGCAGCGCAAGCCTGGCTCCAAAGCCCCCGCATGCAGGCACGTAGAAATGCTAAACGTGCTCAGCGGGGCGCTCGCCAGCTGCCTCCAGCACACACCACGGGCAGCGAGCACGGGGCGCCTGCTCCTCCGGCACCAGTGGGAAACCCTCTCCGCCCCCTCCAGCAGCCCGGCGAGGGCCCTGCCAAAGCAGCCGTCCTCGCCCGTGAGGCAGCGCTTCCTCCCGGCGCGCTGGAGCTGCCGCGCGCAGCGGAGCTGGTAACGCGCGCAGCTTCCCCTTCTGCCGCTTGCTCCTTCCCAGCACGAGGTGCCCTTTTACCGTATGAAAGGAGGAATAATAATGTACGCTATGACTTTGGAAGGGAGAAGGGGGTGGAAAAGCACCTCCAGTGCCCTGCACCGAGCTCTATCAGAGCTCGGCTCGCAGGCAGCTTTCTGAGCACTGATGGAGGCACGCAGGAGCCGCCTCGGGGCCGGCTGGCGGGGTCTGCACCGTCCCCGCTCCTTGGCAGGCTCCTTAGCAATCCGGCGTGCTGCAGGCGGGTGGTGCAAGAGGAGGCTCGCCCCCAGCAGAGCCCTGCAAGGAAGCTGCGAAGGGACCCCCAGGGCAGCCGCCACGGCCCCCTCCACGCAGGGCTGACCGCAGCCCGAAAGCGGCACAGGCTGCTGCTGGGGGCCTGGGGAAGGTGGAGGCAGCAGCTTTCCTGCACGTGGCAGCGCTCCTGCTCCATGAGCGGGATGCAGAGGAGAAAGCAGAGGTAGTGGCCACCATCCATCTTCCCCTCCTCTTTCCCTATTACCTCTTCCAGCTTCCGGCTCTGGCTTTGCCCTGCATTGTCCACTTTCCTTCCTCCCCCTCCCTTTCATTTCCCTATTTTTCCACATAGATTTACCAGATTTTCTTTCAACTACTCCCTTTAGAAACAAGCAGTATTTGTCTTTGTTTTCCTTTAGCCCATCCTTTCTTCTCAAAGGTAGTCTGGCTCCTCAGAGCAGTACAGCACCCACAACGTGCACCCTGGTCCACAGCCTGAGATGGCTACAAGTAGCATTTTGGACCTAGGAACAAACACACAGGCAAAGGCGTTACAGAAAGGGGTCTGCCTGGAGCTAGTGGAGGAGGAGAAAGGGGACAGACCAACCCTGGGCAGCATCCTCCCAATTTACTGCCTGTCTGTTCTTGCAGCAGCCTCCACCTCCCTCCCTTGGGCCTGCACCARATGAAGCAATCAGCAGAAGCTCCATCTTTTACCAGTTTTCCAAGGTGGCTGCCTGGGACGAGCCCCCTTGCACACACATCGCGGGAAGGAACAGGGCAGGGAGAAGTGCATCCCCTCCTTGGGCGTCRGGGCTCAGCATCCTCCCTTGGGGACGTGGGTTAGGAGCCCAGCTCTCAGTACACATTCATAACCCCGCGGCGGGGATCACGGCAGCCTCCCATCACTGCCGGCTTTCACAGGCTGCACCCAGGTGAGCCAGGCAGCTGGGAAAGCAGCAGCTGACTAATGAGCACATTTACAGAAAAGATGCACACAGACAGAGCTTGCAACAACCCAGCTAGAGCGGACTGTCACACCGCAGCTCGCCTGGCTGCAGAGGTCTCTCGTTTCCCCCTTTAACACTACTGTCAATGCTCATTCCATGTTAAAGGTGTTTTAATCCATCAAGAGGGCAAAGGTTTAAACAAAAAACACAACACCGTTATGAAAACTGGATTCTGCAACACTCTTCTTCCTTCTCCTCCCAATCATAAAATTTGCTAAAATAGTTTATTGTCTTCTTTTCAATCTCACAGCATTGCACACCTCCAATACCACTATGCTCCAGGCAGAAGATTCCACATCAGCACAGCGCTTCCCCCCCTGCTGTCACTCCAGCAGGTTAATTGAACTTTCCTCCTCCACAGTTCCCACTCGGTGGTGGAAAGCGGCTCCATCAGTACGCAAACCAGCCCTCCGAAGAAAGACTGAGGCTTCCCAAGGTCTGACTTGTGTAACATCTGCACCAAGGACCCAGAGCTGGAGCAGAGCTGGCACAGGCTCCAAGTTTCCTTTGGAATGGAAATCTCAAAACATATTTTGCTTAACTGGGACATTGCTGTAGGGTTATAAAGTCCACCTCCCACAACAGGAGTCTGAATTTCAGAATTGCTAGTTTTGGTCATATTTGCATTTTTCCACACTATTTCAATAGTGCATGTTGTTATAGAGAGCATACTGCTGTCATGTTACTGTGTCAGAAGCACAGCTTGCATGAAGCTGCTACTGAGAAGCTAGTAAAATGCAAAAGCACACATAAAAAACCCCCAAAGTTAAGTGGAAAAAAAAAATTCTGTAACAAAAGTGTTTTGTCTTGAAGTATTATGGGAACATTTGAATTCTTCCCCCCACCCCCTTCCCCAAAGACTTTTTTGATCAGCTCCCTGCTACTTTTAAGCCCATAAAATCAGAAGCATTGCCACAAGTCCAGAGGCTGGTGCCCTCCACCCCCATGAGAGCTCGCCCAGGATGGGGCCTGGAGTACAGCCCTATCCGAGTGGGAGGAGGTGAGCCCATGTCTGCTTCCCTGCTATGCAGAAGAACAGCAGGTAAAGGAGGAGGATGCCAGGGACACGCTTCTACAGGAAATTATCCAAATGCACGTGGCAAAACTCTTACTATGGACTGGAGAAATATACAGCAGGAAACTGCTGCTTTGGTCACTGCGCAGTCCCAAGCCGCGGGCTCCACAGCATGCCAGCTAATGTGCCCAAGAGGAGAGGACGCATCTCCACTCTCGAACACAAGCAGCGATCTCTTAGACTGCAATCCCCATCTGACAGAGTTTCCCTTTACAATTTGCCCCCTACAACCTCCAGGGCTCTTTTGGAGGTGGAAGCAGGATGTGTGGAGGGGACACTGGAAGCAAATCACTGTCCCAGCTGTACGTACCCTTTTACAAGGCTCTACAGCAGAAACAAATCAAAGGCAACCCCTGCAACGACAGCATGCACAGCACATCAGCAAGAGAATATGGTTTTCAGCAGAAGGAAGAGATGGTGCTATGGGGCAGAGCTAGTGATAGCAGCTGGCTAAAGAGAGCGATGGCTCAGAACTGGATAGGTCAGTGATGGGACCTACCAGTTATGAATCTCTGCACCTCTTGAGACACAGGATATTTCTTTGGTTTATCTAAAGATACCTTCCAAATCTTCTTTCCAAATATACGACAGTGAAACACAAGAGAATGAAGTCTGTTACAATACACCAAAAAAACTGCATCCATATTAAAGAACATGTAAGGGATCCTTCAAAGCCAGGGCAGCACAGGATGTTTTCTAGAGCTGCCTGGACTCATTTCCAAAGCAATCTCGGGAGTTACTCTGAGAAAGCTTTCAAGTTGTTTGAAACTGCAGAGCTGGCACCCCCCAGTGGTCACTCTAAGCCACTTTGCGTGGTTTGAACACCCTGTCCAGGCAGTAGTTCACCTGTTGACAACCAAAGTGCATCACTTCCAGCATGCAGGGATTTTCGAGCTCCCTGAACCTCCACTGCTGTCAGAGTGGATGTGGTAGAGTACAGCCCTCTGCTACAGCCAAGGCATCAGCTCCAAGCACCACTGCAGATGGGCTAAGGCTGATTCAGATACAAAGACACCTTCAAAGCAATCTCCTCCGATTTCATTCTGCAACAGGGAGAAGTCACTGTGGGACCTTCCCCTCACAGAGGAGAATCACAAGCCACAAAACCTTCCCACAGTCAGCAATGCTCCTCACGTACGGAGGGCTAATTCTACAAATTGATGGAGGCAAAGGAAAAACTACCTGCGGACTTCAGTCCTGCACCATGCTTGCACACAGCCTGCCGGCTTCCAGGCTAGCAGGCCTGGTCCCTTCGCAGACAGCATCTCCTTCAGGTACAGCTGCCCCCTCTTGCTTTTAAATTACGGATAGGAAAATAGGAGAAGCAATACAGGATAAACTTATCTGCTAAGTTGCACAGCTATTAACAGCCACAGAGCAAGTCCTACCACTCCGAAGCAGCAAACGAGAACAACCGTTGAACCCACTTTGCTTATCCCGGTAGGGAGCRAACATAGAAATGATGCGCTTAAATGTCAACATCTTCTGAGAGTAATCCACAGGGATTTCACCCTGCCACATTTCACGGCACCGATCAGCAAGATGTATGAGCCTCCRCAGACAAAAGGCTCATTCAGAGCTTCAGCGCTGCATCTGCGGCAGTGTTTAAATGAAGGAGGGAGGGAGTCGGATTCTGAAGCGTCAGAAATATTTAAACTGCCTATCAGTGGAATCAAACCGCGAACGGCTCTCGCTCTGTGCAACATAACGGCGCAGGCAGTGCAGGGAAGCACCACAATTACACAAGCACTTCAAAGCCAAACAACTTGTGGAGGTAAAGGAACAGGCGCAGACGCGCATGCACAAGCCAGATGGCACCCCGAGCAAGGGGCTTGATGACTATTTCAGAACAGACAAAAAGCAGATGTTTCACAAAAGCTCACTTTCCAGGTTTATTAAGTAAAGTTAACTGAATTGCTTTCATTTTGTGGGGATTCCTTTCCGTCTAACCCAGTGGGTTGGCAGAGCTGCACAGAATCACGGTTGGACTGTGATAACCCAAATACAACTTTGGCTCATCTCACTGCTGACACATATGGAATGACTTGGGGGTTATTACATGCTGTGTCTGCTTGAGGCAGGTACATGTACAGATCAGCACAAGTTGCAAATGATAGTTTACATCCTTTCAAAACAGAGCAGGGCATTCAGCAAATGCACTGCAATGAGAAGACATATGAAAAAGAAATTATACAGACTTGCAAATACATAGTAAGTTCAAGAGATGCAAAAAACCTCAAACACAAGAAATGTCAAGGGAGGAAAAAAACCACTTAATTTCAGACACAATGTGTTCAAATTAAAACCCAGCTGTAATTTAAATTCCCTTCAAAATGGGAAACGTACAAGAACGCAATTTAAGAGAAACCAGGTTTTGTCCTGGGAGAGATGTGTCCAAAAACACTGTCGCACAAACAGGTTCAGAATTCTAAGCAAAATGTCCCTGGGCATTGGTGTACTTGACTCTTGGAGCCAGAGCAAAGCAATTCATTACACTTGCCGGACTGCTGGGCCTACTGCTGGGTCTCGGTGGTACAACAGCACGTAGGATTCCAGATGTCAGAGAGAAGGCAGCACACAAACTGCTGGTTACTGAGAGAAATGCTACAAGCCAGATCTCCCAGGGATTGACTAGAATAAGGGCACCTAATTCTGGTAGCCTGGCCTCCACTGCACACAATGTTAGTGTAATGTTCTGCAAGGTTCTTCAGTTCTTAGCTCCCTCCTTTCTCAGCCTGAGTTGTTTCTGTCTTGTGCAGGAGCACAACTGGCTGTGCAAAATGATCCAAAAAACATAAGGGACAGGACCAAAGAAAACTGGCTGAACCTGGGGCTGGCTTTCAGCTCTTATTTCCAAATATCAGTTAAAGGTTGGAAATTTATCTACAAAAGAAATAATATAAATGAAATAAAAAATGGCACCGTCCACAAAATTAAAAAAAAAACCTTACAACACAGCCTTGTAAAAACGGCTTTGCAACGAGAGCTCAGTCACAAAATGAAGGGTTCTAGCTCTTCATACATCAGAAGAGGAAACAAAGCTAAAAAGTACTAGTCCACATTCTCTTAATAAGTTAAACTTACTTTCCCTCCCCTGTCTACAAAAGGGGTAGAAGCAAAGGGGAAAATAGGCTACCAAAAATAAAAAAAAAGAAAAAAAAAGAAGAGAGAAGGAGAGAGCACGCGCGAGAGAGAGAGAGCAGTCTGTGGTCAGAGGCTCAGAGCAGGGCTGAGTTCCTTTTAAGGGTTTAAAAGATGCAAAACAGTTCCTCAAAAGTTCCCTCTCTTCAACAGTTAGTTCAACGCTGTAGCCATAGAAACTCAAGTATACGCTGGAGGAGAGATTCTTTCAGGCAGATCCACCATCATTCGGAGAGAGCTGCTCAGTGTGTGTTAATCCTCGATGATTATGGGTTCATCATTCATGGGCTGGCGTAGCTGCACTGCCTGCATTGGCCGGAGGATAATAGGCTTGTAAGGGCGTCTGGCRGCTCGCTTGGCTTCGGAAGAGGAAAGAAGCTTGCGGATTTTCCTGTAGAGAGGGGAGAAGAAAGGAACTGATTACAGAGAGCAAACGCTTACGCATTTAAGATTTCTCCATTTCTCCAAGCAAAACCAGGCCTGCACATGGAGAGGCTGCTCACTAACAAGGGGGCTGGTGCTGTTTACTTCAGCAGTGTTTCCCCCTGGGAACTTGTTTGCTGCTATACAAACCCACCAGGGAAGATGAAATTGCATCCTCTGTTGCAGAATCGTTCCTCTGCACAGCGGAAGGCATTCTCACCCAGCTTTGCAGGGTCAGGCCCAACGTTGTAAATATAATAACATGTGAAATAGTTACAATAATCAGTTTCCGTATCACTAGAAGTTTATTTTGATGTGTGCAAACGTGTGTGACACACTGCAGATAGCTTTGCGGGAGTTCGCAAAGCCAAGCTGCAAACAAATCTCTTCTAGCAACTTTGGTCACTTCTGTGCTCATTAATCCATCTCTCGCAGGGCTCGCTCCGACATTCCCGTTCCCGAGCAGGTGCACACAGCTGCTTCTTCCAAACAGATGTCAGAGCACGAGCAGCAAAGCCAGCAGCACTTAGTCTTCCACRGAGTTATGCTGCAAGGCCAAACTCCCACAGGGGAGCCCTATGACGGCTCCAATACTGGAGCTTCCCCCCCACATTGGGTGCACTAACAGGGTGCCTCCCCGCTCTTACTTTCACAGATTTGCAGGGACATGATGGATGGTGTAGGCCCCCCAAAAAACGCAGCTCAAATAGGCTAACAGATTAAAACCTCAGGGGAGAGCAGGRTACAGAGGGCCCATGCACAAATAACACAAGCACATCAATCTTTCTCCAGAAATTCCCTCTCACACTCTGTACTTCCTCCCATGCTGTATGGGCCCAACCTAGAAATCGGAGATGAATTCACATCTCGCATTTGTTAAGAGTTTCCCTATATGCTAGAAGGGGGGAAACAAGTCTTATCAGAGGCAGGAAACAGACTTCCAAGAGGAGAGAAAGTAAACAGACTCTTCAGCTTAAATAAAGGGGGGGGACAGGCTCAAGGTTTAACATTTTAGCAAAATAAAGTAGAAAGGGTCAATAGAGAATGATTACTCACTGCTTTCCATCAATATCAGGTTTAGAGCTAAAATAAGTACTTTAGAAAACACCCCACAGTTTATAATTAAAATGAGGAATTCATGTCTGTAGGATGTTGTGGTGGCCAAAGGCATGTAGAGATTAGAAAGGAAAGTTATATATACATTCTCACAGAGGAATAGTTCACCAGAACCTACTAAATACAGTGATCTGAACACTACCATCAGCTTGGGAACTTGGCCAACAAGGAGGGTTTGGTGAGGAAGGACCGCTTCTCCTACCTTAAAGGTTGTTTGACTTGCTGTGAGAGCGCGGATTCTGGGCCAGCGGAAGGGCTGCCGCATCAGTTTTACATTCCACGAACACTGCCATCTATCCCCCAAAGGCAACGTTCACGTTTTATAACGTGGGCCCCAGAGGAATTAAAAGCAAGGCTTGAAAGCAGTTTTGGTCACTCAGCACCRTTGGGGCCACTTTTCTCCTCAAAAGACAACACGTTCTTCAATGGAATTCTACTTTTCCCCCTAAAATTTACCCTCCCCACCAGAATCAGCGAGAAATTAACAGTGACTTCACTTGAAGATTTTGAACCAGCTCTGGTCAGATTTGTTCATCTCTTCATGTGCTTTTTTTGCCCACAGAACAGAACAAGGGTTAACCTCTGCTGCACAGAGGTTAAACACAAATATAGACACACTTCTTGTTTGTTCAGTGTCCCCATTTCTCCAACTTCTAAAGCTGATATGGGGTGGGGGGAGATATCGTGAAATGATGATTTTTCCAAGACTCATTTAGGTGAAACTGAGCTACTTTTAGCCAGTGGACTCCTTTCATGTAGCGCACACAGCACCGTAAGACACCTGCCATCAGAAGCAAGTCTCTCAGTAGTTCTAGATTCTGATCAGGTCACCCTCCGCCTTCCTCTGCATAAATTACAAATACTGAGCTCCCCAAGCTCCTTACCGTGAAGCTTGAATTCAAAGTCTTATTCCTTTCAATCTGCCAACATTTGAAATCATTCCCTCAAAGCTACCCAGTTTTCTAGTACCATTCTCAACAGTTCTACCCAAAGCAGGGTAGGGGGGAGGCAAAACCTTAGGAAAACCTGCATTCTGTGACTGAAAACACAGCCTGACCCTCAGCCGGAGGATGATACGCAGATATCGCTGTTAGATTGATTGCTACGGAGCCGAGACAAAGCTCAGATTGTTTCAGAGCTCACAAACAAGCCTTACATTCTTGACACTGGAATGCAGCAGATGGTTCAGGGAAAAGTTAGAGGTGAAATGCCCAACAGAAAACCCGTGCCGCTTACAATGCTACATCACTCAGGCCTCCCTGCTTTTCAGCGGACTGCCAAACATCTCTTTTCAGCGCTCATCAGTCAGCTCAGCAGCAAGGCTGTCAGACAAAGGAGCCCGTTCTTTTTTTAAAAATGGAGGAGATAAGGTCTTATGGAGCTGATGTCTATCACCGCACTACGATTTCTGCGTTTGAAATGTGGCTGCTGTGGAAGTGATCTTTCCCGCCTTGGTCAGTGGGCTGTAAGAGCAGGCGATTCTCTGCCCCTACAGTAAGTTGTTCTCATGACCAATACTGCACTTGATGAATATTCTCACTGTTCTGTAGAGATCAAAGAGCAAGACCTTGTGGTGGGGCCGAGACATTTCTACCAGGAATCCGCAGTATTTCTTGAGGGCTGGATGATAAATATGTCAACAAGTGTTTTGTAGATTCAGGATTATGAAATAAGCTTTGAGCATCTAAGGACTGAGCTAAGAGACTGAACACCCTGTCTTCGAAATGGCACGTGAATTTGTCAGAGCTGAAAGTCTGTAACAGGATCCCAGTACCTCTCTCCCAGAACATGAGAGCAACAGGAATAAAAGAAATTGTTTCCCTTGAAAATTAAGTATTTCTCTCACTCTACGTTCAATCATAGAAAGAATCCCACTTTTTGCTTTCACAGCACCTCACAGAAAGATTAGAAAGGGAGAAAGTGAAGATACTTTGAAAAGATCAGGTGCAGAGGGCAGAAGGAAATAGCACAGCATGCATCATCTGTGCTGCCAAACGAACAAGGTYACACTGGTAAGGGACTTAAGAGATCACATTAGTAACCTTAGGTCTAACAATCTACTTATTCATCCGAGTTACACATCCAGGCCTTATGCTAAGAGATTTCTTCAGCCCTCCTTTCTGAGCATGGATTTGGTAAGCACTGCATGTTGTCTTTCCTGAAGAGCATTTCATTAAGGCAAACCTGGTGCTACAGGCCAAAAGGACTCAAATTTTATGGAGGCCACCTGCAACTTCCATCAGCTTGTTTGGAACTCAATGGAATTCATCCTGGCATTTATAGCCGGCCCTTGAAGGAACAAGCAGCTCTTCATTCATACGCATGGCAACCTCACAGAGATGGAAGGTGCAAGATGCCCAGGGCTTACGAACTTTCTGTGGCATTGCTTTCAGAGACATCTAGTCACTATTGTGTCCTTTAAGTGCCAGAATATGCCTTCATATGAAAGAGGTGCCAGGCAGTTGTAACTGAGGTGTACATGTTTACACTGAAGATCAATTCTTCCCTTTGAAGTAAATGCTCTTCCTTATTTCCTTCCCAAAGCTGTCCCAGCTGACTCAGCTAGAAGAGATTACGTTGCTTCTTGACAGGGAGACAGACATGAAACACAGCTGTGTTAGAGGCATCCACAGGAACAGGTCTGACAGGGAAATAATTGTATGTTTATTCCGAGTTCTAACTAGGGGTTTTCCTACACACAGCCCCCTCTTATCAGCAATGCCTTGTTTATCTGATAGTCCAATGGATCAGTTGTTAGTAACTCTAACATTACCACTCTCAGTCTATCTACAAAGGAGACCTTTGGCACCGGGCCTGCAGAATAGTCACCTGACACTCGAAATGCTCTGGACACTAAGAAAGAGGTTGAGGATGCCGGGACTGACTACCACTCAGTTCAAATTTAGTAATAATAATAACTGGGACTGAGTAATCAAAACTCACATCCTCCTTGGTTACTTGTCAGGAGTCAGGTGTCCAATAATTCCCAAGTCTCCATTTGCCAGATACTGGAGGAAAGGACCAGTACTCTGGCTCTTTGCCTGTCAGGGCACCGATATCGACAGCAGCTGGTAACTCCAGCCTTCAGATGCAGACAAGGAAGCTAGAAGGCACCTCTGCTTGCAGAGACAGCCAAAGAGACAGCCTGAGACTTCGCTCTGACCTTCCTCAAGGTTACCCAGGAGAGAGGCGTCAGGTCCTTGGGAGGAAAGAGCACAAGAAAAGGTCTCTACCTTTCTCACCATACCTAAGAGTAGTCCTCCCTTCCTGGGAATAATACAGTACCAGGAATACAGCCACAGAAGCCTTGCTTTAGGAATCAGGCCACATAGCTTCTACTGCATTGTCCGCAGCCTGTATATGGAGTTTAAACTGAAACTCACGCAAAGAAAATTTCTTCCCTTATTATTTTTATTCTGTGGGCAAAGTAACAAGAAAGACTAGCATAAGCAGCAGTGTAGAAAAAGGAATATTGACACTGCAGGGCTTAATCTGGACACTACTGGTGGGGGAAACACCAAAAAAATAAGAGGCAACTCAACCTTATGTGCCACTTGCCATATTTCATTTCTCAGCTAGATTCATGGAGAGACAATCTGAGAAGTAATGCAACAGACTTCAGCATGCAAGAGGGCATCCAGGGTGCGCACAGTCTCAAAACCTTATTCTGGCCTAAAGAATCTGATCTCGTTTGCACAAGGGAGGAGCACTACAGGACTGGAACATGCATTGCTGTCTCCAGGCGTAAGTCAGCAGCTTTCAGTATTCTATTAACACAGTTTTGGATGCAAACTAAGCCAGGCTTTAATAGCAAGCATAACCCCATGTACAGGAAGCTCTGTGCCTCAGCATTATCCATGAGCCAGAATGCCTCTATTCTGTTACTGAGATGGGACCTCCAAAGGCATTTATGGGTCTGAAGCAAGGTGAACTCCCCTTTTCAGTCCTCCTCCCCTCATTGCCCATCTCCTACAGGAATGGTKCAGGCAGAAAAAGAATCTGCTTGCTCTGAAATGCAGGTGCATGATTAGGCACATCAGACAGAATTAGGTATATCACAGCCTTTGTTCAACTAAACAGCTGAAGTGGATTCTGCATTCAATATGTAGCAAAAGGTCTGCTAAAGAGATCGCCAACTAACCACAAGATCAGCTGCAGCACCCACAAGAAACAGAAAACAGAACACCTCCCTTAAACCCTCTGAAAAGATCAAGCGTCCTACCTGGTTTCTTCAGTGGCCATGTAAAAAACATCATCTGGTGCATCAATCCAGTTCATCCTCCTCCTTTTCACTGGAGGCATGGATCCACCACGAATTAATCGGACTTTTGTTGGGTATGATTTCCCATTGAGCAGCAAGTTTCGGCTTGGTCCCTAACGTGATACATAAAATAGTACAATTATGGACTGTAACAAACCTGCAGTAGCATGTGATAAGCACTCAAACAAAGGAAAGGAGGATTAAAGTTTTCATATTAGATGTTGAGAGTTTCTGGTAAACATGTCCCCTCTTGACCGTGACTGAATGCAGAATTCACAAAAAAGCAATGGGCCACAAGCACTAGAAGTTAGGCACCTTCGATATACAATAGGACTGCAATACTCCAACAACAGGATGAATAATAAATGGAAGGTATCACCAATAATCTGTTGCTTGTGTCTAAAAGATGACATCAGGCTTGAAAGATTGAGTATAAGACTTAGATTTCAGCTACTACCATAAATCTAGAGTAACTCCACTGATTTCAGGGAAAGAAATCTAGCTACACAACAAATGAGATATAAAACTCAGAAGTTAAAGTTATTCTGGGATGTCAAACTTACCTATATCCTTTTTGTTCTAGGAAGGTTAATGAGTATAGTATATAATTAAATGTTTTTGAAAAAAACCCTAGAACTAGAAGCTTAACAGCTTTCATCATAAAATCCTTGCAGCATTTAACAACAGAGATCTCCCATATGTAATACACTTGCTTTGCAAAGCAACATGGCTTGTTTTCCAGACCCACAATAGCCCCTTCCACTCAACTGAAAAAGTACAGGCTCTTAATAAGAGAGGTGCAGATGCAAGGGAGCAAAGCTTCTCAAATGCAGCTGTCCTTGATCATTTGGAGTCCAGTTCTGCTGCCCCTCTTCCTGATGATTAGCACATTGAGAAATCCCACAGAAATCAGAAACAATCAGGAAAGGTGAAGAATGAGGGCCTAGAAAATTTGATATGCATAAATTAAAGCTGGTCAAAAAAATGCCCCAATAGAATAATTCTGGTACATTCTCCCAGATCAGACCATCTCCCCAAATGCACCAAGACTTCCCGTTCTGTCCCCAAAATAGGGGCAGAGCACCAGGTAAGAGGATGTCTGGCCTGGGACAACCACCTCCAAAGGGAAGGTGGGACATGAGCTACTCAGCCCTTAAACGCCAGGGTGCAGTAAAATGACTGATGACTTGCTTTTGACCAGCCTTAATCAACTAGACAGATCTGCTTCTTGGAGAAAAATAAGAGCTTTAGAGCCAAGCAAACAAAATCCCACCTTTTAAAATCCTAAGCTCTTTAAAGCAGTGCAATAGACATTTTAATTTCTTAGTTGTCCAGCTCCATGTTATACAAGACAATTTCGGCACCACAGCAAACCACTGGAATTCTTCAAGAATAGCTTTCACATTTGAGATTTGTCAGGAACAAGGCTTAGAATAAAAGGTTTGGCTTCCCCCCCCCCCCCTCCAGTTTTATCCAAGAAAATCCTCCTCATCAGTGCTGAGAAGGGTATTTTCTCCCCTCTTTCTACATATACAGGAGAACAACTCCAGAGAAAATTTTTGGAAATATATAAAGGTACCCCATGTGCTTGGAGCTTGCCTTTTCTCTACCTGCACAGAGCAATATGTTTCCAGTGGCACATCCTGAAACATGGACCTTTAATTTTCAGTTCAGTAGAACACTTTATCACGCAACCAGAAATCAAGACAGTTCAGGGTTTTCACCCTTGTAGCTGAAAACRTTAGGTCATCACAGATTTCTCCCACTGCACTGAGTTGGTTTATACAGCAGACACAAACAAGTAGCCAGTCTCCTCAGTGACAARAAGTAAAACCGAATTCAGTGAGGAATACAATTTACCACTTCATATCAGATGCTCAAGTAACAAGCCGGATGAATGCTTCATTATTACAGGCAGACTAGCATGCTCCAGTTATATCCTACCCACGTGATATTACRCACTATCCAAAAGCGTTCTTAGATTTAATAATACTTGTGATCATTATTCAGTAACCACCATTCATACCTGCTGCAGATTTACCCATGTCAGAGCGACTCTACTGACACTAATACATGGTGGCAGTTCACCTAATGAGGCAAACTCCACTCTACCAACACCAGGAGGAGATGCTTTGGGGCAAAAATTTAAGCTTGAAGTTCTCTCCCATGAGTGGGGAGACATAACGTCAAGGTCCCCCAAAAGCCATCGGTAAAGGGGGGAAGCAATGCACAGCCTTTGCGCTGGCCCCTTCACRCACACAGAAATTTCATGAGAAAGCATTTTGCCAGAGAAATATCAATCAGACTGGCTATTTGCTTCTGTCCTTTGATAAAACTCTCAGCATAATGGATGAAAGGCTAGGAATCATTTTTACTCAGAAAAAACAAGCATTCTCAGCAGACAACTTGCACACCAACTTCCTAAAAAAATAAAATAAAATAAAAATAAAGGAACTGTTTGCCAAACAAACCCTTCCATCATTTAAGCCTTCCTCCTTCAGTGAAACACATTCCACCTAGAAACACATCCCAGGACTTTGCTATAAACAGCCACTCATTTTCTGTATGAGCAGAAACAAAGTGTTCCATTCAAAACAGAATCTCAATTACATACATTGATTTGGGGTTTCAATTTTATTTAAGCAGTTGGACCTTCCATATGCCCAAAGATTTTTTTTTTTTTTAATTTTCCAATGAGAATCAGGAAGTATGACCAGCTGTAAACAGCAAAGACAGAAGTGAAATACTATGGTTTAATGGGGTATTCTATCTAGAGAGGGTTAATCATTCTTCTTTTGCTTTTCCTTGTTTTGGTTAAATGAACATTCTCTTACCATTTGTCTGGTTTGTCCGTGGTTAGGCAGACCTAACAAACAGGAAAGAGAATAGAGCTGGTAAGACCATTGCTTTTCCAAGACAGAAAAAGTACAAAATCAAAACACACGCAGCTATGTTTGCAACTGGGTTGCTTTGTTGAAACAAGAGTTTTCTACCAAACTAACTTCTCCCCTCCTTGAAAAGTAACTAAGAAAACAGCTTCCTTAACAACATATTTTGAAGAGCAGGGCCTGCAAATTAAAAAAAAAAAAAAAAAAGTTCCATTCACTCATTCTTTTCTCCATTCATTCATACCTTTCTTCAAACTACCACTAAAAGTACACTTCCTCTTTCATATCTAAAATTTTCCTCAATTCTTTGGAAAAAATTCGGGGTTTTTTTTGTTGGTTGGGGTTTTTTTTGTTTTGTTTTGTTTTAGTTTTTGAGGAATTTACTGAAATCTAGGAGAAGACGAAAGAAGTTATCATACTGTCAAGACAGCAACACACAAAAATCTTTCCTATCATCCTTGGATCTCCAGGGAACTCTTCAACTCAGATGTTACCTATGAACTGTTAGCAAACAGATTATATCTGCTAAACTGCTCTGAACGTACCACACATAAATGCTGCCATTAGCTTAGCTCTGCCAGGCACAGAGCGCAGAAACCGTCACCCAAAGTCGTACTCCACTAACATAAGCAGCACCGTAAAGCCCCAAGCACAAAGGCTTGATTTTACTAGATTGCCATTTGCTGTTCTACCATATCCCCTATCACACTGCCAGAAGTCCATGTTTTAGGTGTGGATCTAGTGCATGTACTGAACTGTACCTTATATACATGAGACCTTAGAGGACACACAAAAGTCCTGGGATGTAAGAGAATGAAGTACTGCTTTAAGGCAGCAAGGTATGGCAGAGAAGGGACTAGAAGTCCTACCAAACCTTTGTTACCACTTTTTAGTTTTCTAGGATGCAAGCTCCCAGAAAACACTTTCATCAACATCAAGGCACCAAAGCCTCTTTCAGCCCTTTCTGGCCCCGAATCAGAAAGYTCGGTACAACAAAGCAAACAGGTACTATAGGCATCAGGAAATGCTGTCACCGGCTGCAGAAGTAGTTATCACTATTAATTCTGCTTTCACATTTATAGCAAGTTTCCCAAACTCTATCCATTTGGTTTGACATTTGAAATTTCCCATTGTTTAGCCAGTTAAGCTGTAACGAAACAGCAAAGCTTTTTAAGAAGCCAGCAAAAATCGACTTTTACATTTGTGGCTGTACTCCAACAGATTCCTTGAAATTCTCCTTGGTAAAAMTGAACACAACGTACTCAGCAAGTACGTCAGGAAACACATGGCACAGTAATGTATTGGGAAAGGTAAAGGGGGGAAATGGGGGACTTTTTCTGAGCATTGAGCATCATGATACCACACTAAAAATCAACAGCTGATATAAAGTTTATTTCCCATTTCGGTAGGGAGGTATGTTGTTAGCTACTTCAGACAGACATAGCTTCACTTTTTGCAGTGTTTTAGTGCCTCAGCATCCACACAGATGAAAAAAGAGTTGCCAAAAGATTTGCATCAAATCTGTAGAACAGATGTACCAGACACCAAGTAAGACCACCAGTAACCAACCTTTGGAGGCTGACAAAGGCAACATAAGCTCCAGATAATTATCCCTTTCTACATAGGAGCAGCAATCATGTTCAAAACACAGCTGCAAACAGCTGTTTGAGATGGATGGACAGAGAGCTCCACAATGCTTGGAAACAGCACAGGCAGCAGGATGCAACCTCAGTCTGTTGACTTCAGTCCAAAGAGCTAAGCTCTAGCACTTTTCTTCCCCCCCTCCCTAACAGAAAGATAACATTTCCCTCATTCACAGGAGCTCTGAGAGATGCAAATCAACTGATGCTAGTCCCTGGAGAGAAGCCAGATATTTTATTTTAACCACACTCAGGATTAGCTCTTTTCTTATACTAAGAACATGCCTGACGCCAGAAAAGTCTAGCCTACAGGAGCAGCTGATATGTGGCTGCTGCTGCCGAGAAGATTATTGCTGGATGTATAGCAGACAGCGCTATTCCTATGCACCAGGATTAACCCCAAATCTTCCATGGTGACAAGAAATGTTGAGACTGACACAAAACTGAAGGAAGGCTGAGCAGAACTGCTCCCAACTGAGTCTCAGAGCTTCAGAGTCCTCGAACAGCAAAGAAAACAGCCGGCTAAAATGTGGGCACATCTCTCCAATAAACTATTACCTCTAGGATAAAGCGACCCAYGTCAATCTGAGCTGTAATAAAGTAGGACACAAAACAAAGTTACAGTTTTCAATACAATTTCTATCCTTGCTATCACATTAATAAGGTATTGATTAGCAAATTAATCCTTAAATACCTGAGAGTTTTCCCTCAGTCACACTTTGATAACTGCAGTATGAAAGAGTAAATACAGAAATGGACACTTGAAAGACTACTTCTACTTTGCAATAAAAATCATTACACTGCATCTATGTGCGACTGAAGCACTGTTATTGAATGAATACTTTTTATCAGCAATGGCCACCTAGGAGAAGCAGAGAGAGCATAACATCTGTAACCCATTTCAGACTTGCTGTCAAGTCAACAGGATGCATCCATACTGGAAGCAATGGATTCTTGCCCAAGAGCTTGTGGTGGCTCCTGTGCAAGAGAGGAGGTCTATGAGACAGGCATCTCCAAGAACTAAATCAGTCCCRAGTTTCAGGGTAAGGAGTGGCATAGACAGACAACCCAGCACATGAAACTTAGTCCTTTGTGATGTGCTTGCTCCATTTTCACAGTTCAAGGCTTGAAAGATTTCTCACACACATCCACAGGCAGGTTAAAGAAGTAAGAGAGCATATGAGTATAAACCAGGAGTAAAATCCATCAGGGCTCTGGCAGCTTCTCTACAGCTCCAGTACTAGACCAGGAGAAGACTTTTTTAATATTATTTTACTGAAGGATGTCTAAGAAGCCACAGGGAAGTAAGTGCAGATATTCTTTTCAATGATGTGTAAAGTCCAACTGCTTGAAATCAGACTTCTGTGTCAGAAGCAACATTAACTTCCTTCAAGTGAAGGAAGGGGGGGGGGGCAGTTTCGGGATTGACCAAATCCTTAAAATCACAAAGAGTAACAGTCCCCAGTGAATCTAACCAGGTTTTCTAGTCTTTGGCAGCCAAGAAATTGAAATATTTTCCAAAAACTGAAGATTAGAGGGTTTTTTTCTGTACTACCGAATTAAAAAAAAACAAAAAAAAAAAACAAGGCCCTAGAAAATCTGCTACCTTTCAATTCCTCCTGCCAAAGTCTCCTCTACACATTTAAATAAAGAGGAAGTTCCAGACGATAAAATGAAGACAAGGTAAATTAAACATACATCTGAAGATAAGCCTAGATTCTCCTTCACCACCAATGATTCCCCATTGTTACTGAAATAGCAATAAAACAACTAATCACATTAGAGATATTATGTGAGACCCTCCAAGCATGCCTCGACTCTTGACGAAGGCCTCCGAACTTGTTCAAGCATATGCACAATTACAGATGAGATCTTAGCTCAAAAAAACAGTCAAAGCAGGTTACTATGGCTTAATGACCCCACCATTCTTGAAGTATCAAAGCTGCAGAGGAATATACTTTCACCAAAGAAATAAATAAATAGTGGGAGACCATCATAGACAGCAAATGCAAGTCTGTTACTACTGTTACTTTGCAGCTTTGTTTAATATTTCTAGGACGGGGCAGGGGGAGAAGCTCTCAACCAACCAGTCTGTTTCTTTGCATGTAAATCTCCTATCATTTGGATCTTGCATTCTCAGATTTATTTAAAAAGTGAGAGAATACTCAAATCTGAATTTTGGGCAGCAACGAGCATAATGCACCAAGACCACAGTGGGGGGGGGGGGGAGGAACTGCTGGCATCCAGTGACACTTGAGTGGAACAGGGGATCCAGCTTCCAGGTCGGGCAGAAAACCAACATATCCGAGCCCATTAGAAGACTGAGACACGGATGTGCGTGCTTTTTACTGATTCAAACCTACTTGCAGCGAGCCCAGCAAGACAACCTTGCCTGCTCAGAGGTCCCATTCAAAAGTTACTCCCTTTTTCTCCAGCTCCCACAATACACAACTGCCATTGCCAGAAGCAGGAGAGCCCAAACTCTCAGCAGTATCCTATCCAAACAGACTGGAGCACGGGGAAGTTTGCGGGAAGTTACTACAACAAGCATCAAGAAGCTGCAGAAGCAGCACCAAGCATTGCCACTTTCCTACTAGGGTACAAATATACCAATGCCCTTCCATGCTTGAACATCCATACCATTGCCTGTATATTTACAGGCCATTTCATAGTTTGGCACAAGAAGCCTGTGCAGAGTTGACCCTAGTATCAAGGAGGAGCAGAGCTGACCCTAGTACCAAGGAGGAGCAGCAGCTCAGCTTCCAGCCTCTGAATGTACCTTGGAGTTGTTTAATTTACAGTTGCTAAAATTTATTAGCCCCAGTCATTGGCATATCCCCTATGCACAAAACTATGGCTCCTTTATCTCATATGAACCTAATTCATCTTTTTTAATCAATCAGGACAACAAGCAATTAGTCACAGAGGCTGTTTTGGTTTTACTTCTCTTCACTAAAGAGAAGTATCATGCAAAACACGCAATACGCAACAACATTCATAAGCACATCTTCAATCGCAATGAACACAGAATTTAGCAAATATTCTAACAACTGACAGGTTTTAAATATAAGCTACACTAAAATACATGGCTCTGATTTCAAAAGCCACACACTCTTTATATACATTTTCCTTTTTCAAAAGAAATCCTCCTCCTGGGATTCCATCCTTCCCAGCAGTAACAAAGATATCAATAGTACCGCATTTTGAGTGACCTATAAAAAAAGCCCAATATGCATGCATGAACAAGACTTGATGAACAAGGATTTCATCTCCAAATTACTGGTTCACTTCAAGTAGTCTGCAGGTGTTGACATATAAACACATACACTTTTTGCAAGCTTATAAAAATTGTTTAGTACCTCTCTCTTTCTTAAACTGCCAAGAGTGTGTTACAGCTGTAAGCAGATTGAGTGTCCACCTTCTAACAATCAACGAGTAGAGTATAAACTTTCAGGAATGCAAGTGCAACAAGCAGAACAGAGCATAAACTGTATCAAACACCACCTGGACTAACATTTTCTTAAAATTCTGTTGTACATAAAAACAATGTTAAAATTGCAATTTACTTACCTAAGTAAGTTCCTACCAAGATTGGCAAAGAAAAAGGAAAAAAAATTTAAGACTTTTTTTTAATTAAAAAAAAAAAAAAAGGAAAGGTTAACATAGTTCAGAATACAGTAGCCCAGCTCCATGCAACAGATACAGAAACACAGACTGTTTTGGTTGTAATGAAACACAGGGTGATCACATTTCTCTGTTGGATGAATAAACCTGAGACAACATTAAACAAACAGTAACTCCAAACATGAGATTCCACAAAGAAGAGTTTTTGATTTGTCTGAGTAAGCAGCGGTTCTTTACCCACCTCCTTCCACTAACCCTCCCACATTAGCCTTGTTGGATTTGGATAGTAGTTCCTGAAATGCTCAGTCTACCAGATGACATTAGTTTGCTTCACAGTATCTCACAGATGAGGTCTTCTTCATGCAAAGCAGGATCATGTGCTAGGAGCACTTCAAATGACCCTACTAATACATTCTAGGCAGTAACATCCAACTGTCATGAGCCCAGAAGGCAGTAGCTGCCCTGTGGTAGGTATGTTCAGATTGAAGAGCTACTATCTATCTCAGCGTTGAGTGAATCACTACTGTTCACCTTCGTCTGGCGGTGAGACATTGGGGAGGCAATAAAACCATGCACCTCACTTCTTTAGGATTTGTTGTTCCAAACTATGGGAGCTAGACACAACCGAATCATTCGCTGGTCTTAGAACTGGGAGTATTCCACTTGCATATAGGTATCACATGTGTAGACGCCCTTTATGTTTGAGTTCAGGATTTGCATCTTCAAGGTCATTTGCAGTTCTGCCCCTAAAAACTTACCCACCCACTTCCTCTCACATTTAATACTGCCCTAGGATATGCACTCTACTCTCGCCAGTCACCACACACATCCTAGGCTGTGCCATCCCTCAAAAGTCAAATACTTTTCCTAAGTTGATCTGCAGATTGTGAAGCCCATCTCTTCCTGACCTTGTTTCCAGATCTTTCTCCATAATACCAAAAAGAACTAACCACAGTATAACGGCTAAGCTGAAGGTGAGTGAAAACATTTTCACTCAACTGCATATAAAATGCTAAGTAAAACTTCTCAGAAATAATCTGTACTTTTGGCATGTAATCTAAAGCAAGGAAGCTGCAGCACTGCAGTACTCATTAAAAGAGCGTATCTAGGAAGTAACCCCTGCATGTGCACAGGCTGCAACTGTGGCTTGGCCTGATGCTTTCTTATTCGTTATGTGATTACACGACCGAGTTGCAGTCTAGTCCTCAGGTGGAGATCTAAGCCTCAAAGCAGCTTCACTTTGGGCATAGCAGCTTTTCAAAAATCAAGTCTAAGAAAGAAAGGAGATCTCCCAGTCCCGTGGAGCTATCATTTGCACAAATTCAATAATTAGACACTTTTAAAGAAACAGTGTGGCAAACGAAGCTTGGCAAGAAAATTTAAATCAATGGAATTCATCTAAAAAGTTTCAGAGGGAAGAAGTTTTCAAAAAAAAAAATTGTGAAGTGTTTCAAAACTATCAAACAAAAATATTTTGTACAGATGCTCCTCCACGATAATTTCTAAGTCACACTGATCTTCTGAAACAGCACTTAAAAGAGACAATCTAAATTGAAACAAGAGAATTTTTTTCTCAACTTTTAAATAGGGTTAAAAAAATACAGCGAACCCCCATGCTTACTTTTCTCCCTTGTTCTTTTCGCCACAAAACCAAAGAGTTAACTCTACTCAGCTCCACTAGTTAACTAGGCATGCTGTTTAGTGGTTCACAACAGCTACTCTGGGTACAGATACGGCATCTGTCTGTAGTCCCAGCCACACTGACTGCAGAGATTTCATTTTATCCCATGCCAGTAAAATCAAACAGAGGCTCTTTTCTTCTAGTATCTAAGTAACAAGAACTGATAAGCAATCATGATGCTTGAGAAACTTGCCCTAAAATAGGATTACGCTATGTTCTACTCAATGTTTGCTTTATTTTTGACCAAAGGGAACCCGAGTTCCTCTGGGGTTCAGAGCACTTCTTTACTGTGTTCTTAAYCAGTCCTGAAAGCAGATGTAGCACACACTGATTTTCAGATCTGGGGTCAACTCATGAGCATGGGAAAGGCAATACTACAAGCTGATTTTATTTATTTATTTTAAAACCTGTCTCCCCACTTCAAGCTCTGCTCTGCATGGCTGAACAGTCTTTATTAATCCATTCATTTTTACAAAAAAATGATTTCAAACTCCTCTGCCACCTGACAGAGCACTGATTCACCATTACCACTTTCACCTTCGTACATACCCTTTCAAAGCTTCCCCTAGTGCTGCCTCTGTTTACCCTGTATCCAATATAGTTTATCTCAAGTACTGCAAAACCGCATAATCACTACACCAGCATGTTTGCTACTAGCACTCTTGAGTGCAACCTGTTTCCACTGGACAGACCACAGTCTCACCTTCAAAGAAGAACAGGAAGCTCTCTGTCTCCTGGAGGTTCACTTTGCAGCTATTTATACCATTAACTTTCTCGGCATATGCTCACCTTATTTTTCTACTTCTCTCCTCAGGTTTTGCATGCTTTTCAGGAAATGATGTCCCTGCTGGCCACCCTTACACCTTTTATGCCCTCTTGATTTGCCAGCTGCTTTCATCACCTCTAGAAAGACTGTAAAACATTGGGGTCACTGGCCAATGCCTTGGACACATCCCATTCAGAGATGTTTTTTAATTTGCTGTTCTCAATTTTATATTCTGCCATTGCTCAGGGACCAGATCTGCCCCTGCTGTTCCATATAACTTGATCCTGCCCAGGAGACACTCTTACAGGTTCTCTCACACACAGGAATCGCAGGCCTAATACAAATACACAGAAGATACGGCCATCTGCTCAACTACTGTGCATCTACTGATTTTGGTGATCTAACTAGATACAGCCAGCTCTAGAGAAAACAGGTCTGAGTCATGTCCTAACAGCATTCCCTTTTGGTTAAAGTCATTCCTGGATGGACAAACTTTCTTTGGATGGTTATCCTTGACTTTGGAAAGGCAGCCGGTGCCACCGCTGATAAAGGAAGAATTGTAATGCGGTTAATGCAACCAGGTAAGTGCAAAGCAACAATCAAATTTTATGTAAGGTCCAAGTAACCAGAAGAGACCTTTGAAATAAGTCTGGCTTCCTACACAGCTGATGCTAAAGGACTTCCCTGTAGTTCCACCTCAATAGCTGTCTTTGATCAAGAGCAGTGTTTCCACTTTCACACTCATCTCTTGATAATTAAATCTAATGCTACGCTAGGCTGATGAAGCTATAATGCCTCCAGTTCTAGGAGTTCATTCATATTTCCTCAAGAGGAGGTAAGAAATAATGAACCAGAACACATTAAATTAGATCATCATTCCATTTTGTTTAAGAAATTCCCAGCAGTGGAAGCAAGGTATTTCAACAGTTAACTAACCTCATTCAAAAATTTGCAGCTTTTTTCTAGCCTAAGTTTTTTTACTGTACCTTCTGGCTACAACAGCTTATTATTCCACTCCTGGCTAGACTAAAAAGCCCTTTATTATCACGCTTCTGCTGCTCCTGTCAGTAGTGACAAACATCTACAATTTCCTCTTTGATAAAAACATTTTCCATTATAAGGTGCGTTTTCCAGTCCCTTCACCATTTTCATGGCTCTTCTATGAACCCTCCCTAATTTTTTAACATATTACTTGGAGCATGATCCACTACCACTTTATTTCAGCATTAAGTTTGCTGCTGGGAAAAGCCTTCCTTTTATTCCAGCTACTCATTCATGCTCTCTTTCTTTCTGCCAATTTTTATAGTGCATGTGATGACCCTGAAAAACAAATTCAATCAGATGAAAGCTAACGTGGTGCAAGAGAGAACAAAGTCTAACAGTGCTCCCTCCCTCCACCCACCCCGTAGGAATTTGCACAAAATGAGTATCACATAGACCCCATGTTGGATAGCTGTGTGGACAAAAGTAACCAGGGTCCAGAACATAAAACATCCTCTCCACTGAATATTGTCAGGCAGGCTCCAGAACATTAATGAGGAGAAGAAAGAAAAAAAAAAAAAGGAATAGACTAATACATTTTTAACAGCTTACTGCATTCTACAGCTTCTGAGACTCCATGTACTTTTAATGTTCCAAAATCAGTAATCTGCAGGATTTTTTCCATGCTAGCCTAAAGCTGAAGAACAGCTAGGAAGGCCACTGCATGCCTAATGATGCCTCCAATAAGATTTAAAGGAGAAGTAACAAAAACGCAGAAGAACGAACCTTTCTTATACAATGGAGCAGGGGGAGAGAAGAGAGATGAGGAGATGAGATGAAGTATGTTTTCCTGTTCTTAGGATTCAAGTATAAGTCTAAACTCTGGGTGTCTGGCCAGACAAATCATATTCAAAGCTTGACAAAATTCCTCTCTCTAGGGTTAGACAAACACAGATGATTCAGAAAAGGAAAAATTAAAGAGTTATTGTAGCAAGAGATAAAAGCAAACTAAATTCCAAAGGAAAATTCTAAAGTACTCCTAAGTTCAGCAATGTCCAACCTTTCCATAATTAGTTTTGCTAGCTCGGGCTGCAGCAACAACAGGAGCCTTTCCTTTTCCTTCTTGATCTCCCACCACCAAGATTTCCCTTTTCCTTTGTTCCCATTACTACCTCTTTTCACAGAGAGTTCAAGCTGAACAACCCATATATGCACCTAGCCTAGAAGGTCTCCTTTCTCCATCCCCTCCACCCTTAGGTATTATTTTGGCACAACTAATCATTTAGGAACTATATTCCCATTTATCCAAGAACGTTCAAGGCATTTCATTAATTAACTTTTCTGAGGGCTGAATTCTAACCACCCATCAACCTAACTACCAAGGGGTGGAAAAGCCTCAGAGGAAAATCTTCTAACGGTGGTGCCTGAAAAAGCATGCAAAAAACCTACATGAATGGTTTGATTTTCAGTAATGTTGGATAGTCTAAACGAAGGTAGGTTCTATGGAGTTTAAATGCCTTAGAAACCTGGCCACCAATATCTGTGTATAAACATGGATGTACATACTTTACACTAAGCAAAAATACTAGCTAATATCAGGCTTATTCCTTGCAAAACAGTCTCTGGCTTTCACAGTGCTTTAAGGCTCTCCTTTTAGCCAGTTCTTACAAACTCAACATACACCATCTGCTCAGCAAGCAGCCATGATTTCCAGCAGCTGAGATACTTTCCCCCACAACTTTGGAAGTAACAGCCCAGCACCAAAGGACTTTCACCACCAGCTTTCAGCAGAGACACTTCAACTAAAGCCCACCGTACTACCAGCTGCCCACCAGGACATTTCAGAGACTGACACAGTAAACTATCCAAACCATGTGTCTTACAGGTGCCACCAACAGAGCACGTCAGCAGGAGAGAGAAAAAAACCTGGATCTTTCATACAGTTTCACAGTAAGTAAACATATTGCTGAAAACTATTTCAATGCAGGTGGACAACAAGCCTTTCATTTGGAACTGAATTTGTGCAGAGAGAATTTTAGTCCCTCTATGCCGTAGTAGAGCATTTGTAACATAAGCTTTTCTTGTTAGTACAATCGTACAATACAAAGGCCTAAACCAGCCGGTATACCATTATGGTGCATCATTAAGGGGAAAAAACCCTTTCTCACTAGTATCTATAGTAATTCTGTATATGTACCTATGTTTATAAAGAAGAATCTGATTTGTTTGGGCAAACTGATATTTATAATACTTCGATTTCACTCTCATTCGTCTTTTTCCTGTATTTTARGACTGATACAATCCAAAAACCAGTCACTTCTGGACAAATGGGTTCATTTCAACACTTTTACTCTGCTCTAACTCCCTGGCTCCTAAATTCTGGTAGCCAAGCTTCATCATTCTGGCTGCTGTTCACGTCTTCTCCGCAGCGACTCCGACATGGGCTCTTCCTGTCCTTTCACCTCCTCCTCTCCCTTCCCACCAGCAGCCGCCCCAAACTAATAAGTCTATGTGACTCCATCCAGAGACATAGAGGAGCCTCAACACCACATTCCCAATTCTGGCACAGCACAGAAAACAGACATTAGCTATACATGCCCAGAGCCAGCAAGCCTTACCAGCTTGGGCTCAAACACCAGCCTCATGTGCCAGGCTACGGGAACCTGTGCTCTAAGTCACACTGACACGAACYGGCTCCAGGCCAGGAATAGCTCCACCAAACATCCACCATCTGTTTCCTCATGCCCAGCACATCATGATCCAAATTCTTTCAACCTTGTTTCCTTGCAGGTGGTTCCCCTCCTGCTCCATCCTGGTGAGGCTTCCAGCAACCCAGAATCAGAAAATATTCCAGAGGTAGCAATTGCAGCATCACAAACACTTCCCACTCGCAACTAAAACTCAGCCACCAAATACTCACAAGAACATCCAATTAACACTCAATGTCCAAGGAGGCAAACGAGTTTGGGACTGAACCATATAGAGCTACTTAACAGTTACAGGACCAGATAATGCTCCGAGCATTTCCGTGGCTGGTTAAGAACCAGCAGTAGATAAGCAGTAGGCACTCAGTGAGAGCCTGCCCCTGCACAGCTTCACATACACTGCAGAAAACCACATATTCTGAGCAGCCTGAACAGGTACTTCACTAACCTCATCTTTTTGCAAACTGCTCCAGCAGCAGTTATCACTGAAATGTATCTAATAAAATATGTACACCAGCAAGCAGACATTTTAAAACACTGCCATTACAACGGAAATCCTCCACCTCCAAAAGCACATGTTTTCAGGTTACCAAATCCAGCACTTTACACAGAGAGAGCCTGGGGGAAGGGGTCAGTTCTTCCACTTCTCTCCTTTGGGCCACAACATTTTATAGCTTCAGGACTGTGTAATGTGCTGGGTGACTCAGCAGGCCCCTTGCTGATGAGGACATTCAGCAGGGAACAGCAGGCATGACCGTACGCATGTACTTATTAGGAGCTGTGGAAATTCAGAGAGCTACTCTGCAGCCATTTCCCTTAATATTGGGCAAAGCTTCTGAGGAAGCCACACTGACTAAATAGAGGAGTCAGAAGAATTTTGTTATCTTTCCCAAAACAAGAAAGTTAAAAATGACATTAAAAACTCAGCAACACAATATCAAAGTATATATGCCAAGAGAGCAAGAGCGCTGTCCTCATCGTTATTGTACTCTCTGCATGCATTTATATATGCATGCATGTAAATATAGATAATAGCCAGCCACTGCCTCAGCTGTTAAACACAAAGCTTAACACATCAGGGCATGCAGTGTGGGTCATTTAATGTTAACACATAAACCTAAGTTATTGTGCTTGCCTGTCTCCTATTGACATTTTTATATCCTAACTATTCACAAATGGACTGTTTTACTGGATTTGGCAAAGCAACATTACATGCATTTCTGATGGACACGCTTTCTGCATTATCCCAAACCAAAATTTCCCAGGACTACTCTTTTGTCAAAACAGATTTTTTTTTTTCCCCTGTGGAAGTTTAAAGCCATTGATTTCTATTGCAGGTAGAAAAAGTGCAGACAGTCCCACACTTTAAGACCTGACCCAATAGAAAATAGAGGCTTGAACCCGAGACTTGACATGAATACTGTCTCCTATTTCTTTTGGTCAAATTTTGTAGATTTAAATTAGTTTAGAACATATAAAAACTTTGATTTTTTTTTTTAAATTAAACAGTGAAACAATATCTAGGTTCAAACCACCCATCTCACGTTTCAGTAGTTTTACAAAACTGCTAGAAAACTGCTGTGTGAACGTGAGAATTTACTAATCAACTCTGAACATAATATCCCTTCTTTGCATTAATACGGTTGTACAACTTGTCTGCACATGAAAAGCCTGGAAGGTGATCAGCATAACCACAGGTGGAATGGTTACCCAAAGAACATGTAGACATCAACACAGAATGTGCACACAGAATCATTAGCCACAAAGCACAGACAAGCCAGCAGATGAAACTAGAAAAAAAAAAAATCACTCTCCTAGCATAAGCTGAGCACAGCTTCAAGGTCTTACCCCTGCTAGGCATCAACAGGCGCTTCTTCATGTTGCCTGACAGAGCACAGGTGAACAGAAAAGAGAAAAAACATCACATCAGCAACCTGAACAGCAGCAGTTTAAAAAGTTCTTAATGTTACAACACAAACAATAAGATATCAAATGTTTATAACTATATTTCAGACAAGCCACATACAAAGTTAAAATTAAAGGTAAAAACTGAGGAAGATTCTGTTCAGCTGTACAAAAAAAAAAAAAAAATCACTGTGATTTTACTCCAGTATGACAGTATAAGTCTACAGGAATAAGACACAGCAGGACAGAATGTGTTTTCCCTCCAAGAAAAAGTCTGTAAGATAATGTAATTCAGCTTTTGTTCACTCCTGGGAGGACAGAGATTGTATTTCCCTCCCCACCCACAGTCACTGTTAAAATAATGGTTCCATTCCTCTGCTACAGAGAGCTATACTCTCCTTAAAAAATTGTGGTTTAATTCCTGTTAAGACCACTTGAATAGATCCTTTTATCCTCATCTGAGAAATGGATTGCAATTTCTTCTTCTCTGGCACTCTGAGGCAAGAGCAGCTCTTCAGAACAGAGCCTTGGAGCCCGGGCCTGGAACACCTTGCTTCTGTCCCCCCCTTCAGACACCTCTCCCATTGCCTTTGGTCCTTGAAGGGATAAAGCCCAGCCTCCACTGCCCGAGGTTCTCGTGAYAGGGCAACAAAAGCAAGTGATCTTTTTGAGCAAGGCAGGAGCAGGTTTGTGACATGCCACATCCGGCACTTCTGCCTCCCTCAGCTAAGCAGTAGCTGCCTTTCTCAGTGGCACACAGCCTCTGGTAGCTTTGCTGAAACCCAGGAGATCCACAGGTTGCAAAGCCACCTGGGAACTGCACAGCTACTACCCACAAGTTTAAAAGCAGAAAGCCTCGAAAGGAAAGCGAAACATCATTGGAAATAGCTTCTAAATTTTTCTTCATATAACTCATTTAAAAATTGAAAGGAAGTTTATATATTTTATCGCTGGATTTGCAAGGTTGGTCAAGCCAGAGTTTCACTAGCACTAGTCCATGTCCATGCACCACCCAGACAGTACACATCACGTGCACAGCCAAAAATAGAAATGGGACATGCAAAACTTGCGAGAGGAAAAAATTAAAAATCTTGAGAACAAAAAACTCTGAATTTATATTAGGGCCTACATAGTTTTAAACAACCTCCTTGTATAATAAAAAGATAGGAGAGCCTATACAGACAATATACATTTTGCAGAAAAATATTTACCATCCATTCCGTTGTGTTGTTCATAACTTCTTTTTCCCAGGATAGTCGGGGACCCATTATTAATGACAGGTGTAAACTTAGCAGGCGTCAGATTGTTGAGAGAACTGGACAAACTCTTTGCAGGATCTGGTTTCGGAGGACACGGATGAGACTCTGTTGAGAAAGAGCAGGATTTTGTTAGTGAACATACTGGAATTATAAGTCTGAAAACAACCTGCAAACTTTCAAGGTGACAAAGTATACCTCACCTCCCCTTACATGCAAACTATTTCTGAACTCTCATTTCTGAATTTGACCCTAATTTTGACTGAAGACTGCTACTTATATAAAGCTACACATATTCAGGAATTTACCACACTAAAGATGTTTAAAACAACATCATAGCATTTGCTGTAACATATCATTATTCTAAAATAAGAGTTAAGAAAAARAGTACTTTATTTCCAAAATTCTATTCTCCAGTCATTTGGAATAGTTTCTGGGCTTTTCTGTATTAAAAGTCATCTTCATACAGTCATGCAACATCCCTAAACTCTACGGAAATCAACTTGGCAAATTTTTCAAGGTCTGTAAAAATAAAATTTCTAAATTGGCCAAGCAAGTATGTGTTCCTTATGGCGTTGTTTTGAACCCTGAGTCTGAATTCAACCTTCTGGCTGAGGCRTAGATCAACCACAGGCTGCGTAATGAAAAAAATATATATATTGAAAAAGTTACAAGCAACAGGAAATGGGAAGTTAAAATGAGCGGCTCCTTCTCAGCCCTAACCATAGGGTAACATTTAACTCTAAGAGCACAGAGCATGACTCCTCCAAAAATTCATCTGCTTTCTCTCCACTCCATCAGCCACCCTCCACTCCCTTCTCCCAGCTTAGTAGCCAGAGAGCCTGACACAGCACTACTGAATTTGCTCTCAGCTAGAATTTCAAAAAATCTACCAATACATTCTGTGCAACCATTAAAAGCAGGATTTTATCCAACAGCAAAACTTCTCCTTTTATTGGATTTGGTTGCACTATGCACTACAGATTGGGAAGCCTTTGGATATCTCATTAGTACACAGTACTTTAAGTACAACACTCAACACAGAAGCAGCAAATAATATTTAATACATGCTGAACCTTAAAATATTTCATCAAAATAAGTGTTCAGACAAACGCAATCTTAACTCCAGTGTTTCTTATCAGGGTAAAAAGGCAATCAATTTCCTTGTTAAAAAGGAAGCGTTTAAAGTACCACTCTTCAAGCTAGCTTTCTGTGGTTAGACTCATCTTAGACTCTGCTCTGACAGCCTAGGACCACATCTTCAGGGTATCTCTGTAACAAATCAGCAGCACCAAAGAAAATTATAGTTTATTTTGCATTCATTTCTAGTCCTATAAATATTTCTTTTACCACTATAGACATCTGCAGTTTTACTGACTATTTACTGGAAACCTGCTACCTCAATATCCGAGCCAAGAAAGTGTTCATGCTAGCTCTCTTTCACCACAAAGTGCAAAGTCAGGAGAGCTGGAATATAACTCACTGCTGAACCAGATGATTTTACACTGAAAAGTTATGGTGCTTACATTCTCCATAGCAAAGTTACAAGATGGGCTACATTGACCTTGGAGACTGTAATTCCTTAACCTTCTCTAACTCAATCCACAGTAACAGATCTGTCTCCGGCCGAGGTGACTGCGCTAGAAGACTTTTAAGGCACTTAAATCCATTTTTTTAAGCTTGTTGGCAAGTCTGAACGATGCAAGCCAGCACCAGCAGAAGCCACCACATAAAAATATAGAAGTTTTAAAAATCACCATGGCCCTCACCTATTCAATTAGAAGCAGTGTGTTGCCCTCATTCACTTTAAATCAGTTTAACAAAAAAAAATCAGAAGTTAATGAACTGCTTCAGCAGAAACCAGTTTCACCTGGCCACAAACTGCAGCCGAATATAATTAGCCCATACGAGACTTAAGAAAGTGGCTGAACACAAAGTTCAGGTTATCTACAAAAACAGTAACAAAAGGAAGATATTGAAGGAATGGGTTTAAAGGGGGTTATTTTGGAGTGATGCAAGGTATATAAGGCCTTGCCCACACTTTCCATCAAAATATCATCAAAATATTTTCCTACTTTTATAGCGTAAGAATACAGTACAGTAAGCATTATTGTTAATAAAGATCAAATAGGTCATGATTGTACTCTGCTACTATGTTACATCCTGATCAAGTGAGGGGACCTTCATGCAGGCATCCTGCACCATATTTAAGATGCATCTATTAATGTATCCAACTCAATTTCAATACTTTATTTTACAGCCCACTCATGAGACTTTTTCCTTTCAGTAAAACAAGTAGCAGCTATCTAATTAGTATCATGCTGCAAGTTACTGTATAATTACATTCCCAGAGGGACACAGAACCAATCTGAACTCAAGAGCGGGCGCATCATCTGTCCTCTTTGAGCACCTAGACCTTACACCTAGGTCCCGGACAGAGGTACTCAGGACCTTTATAGTTCAGCTGACAAGAGGCCCAAGTCCTCAAGAAAATGGTTAAACAAAAAACAAACAAACAAACAAAGACAAAAGTGAAGAACAACAGAAGTACAGGCCCCTGGTCTAGCTCCAATACAGAAACAGCCACCACTTGATTTAAGATATGTGGGACACAGTGCTCTCCTAAACCCGAGAGGCTTCTTGGRGGACCCGACTGTAGAAATTGCCTCCAGATAGACCCAGAATTGAAACCATAAACTGGCCAATTGTTCCCTAAAGATTACATTCATATCTTCATCAGAAGAGGATCACTTGTCCACTTGTCACACACAGAGACAAAAGTGGATTGTTCCTCCCCTCCTTTGAAAAGGTTTCTGATACAGGTCAGCAAGCACACAGTGCACTGCTGAGCCACTAAGTCTGTCAAATTAAGTATGAAAAGTAGAAAAGAGAAGTTCATGGGAAATGGAGGAAGCGATTTTGACCTCTCCCTGTATTTCACAGTAGTAGATTTAAAAAAACAAAACAAAAAAACCCCTACCACACTCACAGAGATCTAGAAAAATTTTGGGAATGGAATCTTTCTTTTTTTTTTTTTTTTAATACAGCACCAGCATCTAAATCCAAAACAAAATGGAAAAAAAAATGGTTGGTAGACTYAGCGAGTAGGTTTTTTGTTTGGTTTGTTTGTTTTCAGTACCTAAATAACGGAGTACTGCTTCTAAAGGCTTTCGAACCACTTGCTTTAATAGCAACGGGTTTTCTGATGCCTCTGGTAAACGTGCTGTGCCTGTAAAACAAAGAAAAAGAATTAGAAGGTAAAGACATTTAGATATTATAGCAAGACTAAATGACTAAATTAACTCTTCTTAAAGAGCTTTCCTATCAAAAGGAGTATTTACAGATTGCAAGCATGTCTTGGCAGTACAACGCAAATGCAGTAGAATGCTAAGTGTTTTAAGCAAACAAGGGATACTTTAAAACAAACAACAACTCATGAATTTTTAGTGTGATTTGAAAATAACAGCCTGCAGCCTGTGATCAGTTAGAGTACTCTACAAGTATAGCTAATTATTGTTTGACCATCAGTTATGAGCAAGAGAGTGTCTCCAGAAGATACAACTCAAACTTCATAGGAAAGGAATCTCAGATACTTCTTTTCCTTTGCTTTGCGAGGAGGAGCCCAGCTGCACCACCACTCACATTCTGCTTTGATTGCCGCGCTGTTAATAGGCAGGTAGGGATGTCTTGCAGCGTGCCAAGGGCGCAAAATATCTCGACATAAACGTCTTGCAATTCTTGTCAGTTTGGTTGTATGGAGATAGAAAGCTTGTCGTGTCTTCATAGCAAACTTGGGGCTCCCACTGTTTCGTACTGGCACACCATGAGGACTCTAAATAGAAAGAAAAATAAACACAATTTCTAACAAAAATAATTAAAAAGCAACTTTTTGGAACCGAGATAATATCATATAAAATCATTTTCAACTARTGATTCACAGATATAAGAACAGAAACAGTATCACAGATGAAAATACTTTCAGCACAGGTCTTCCCCATTCCCCAAATCTTACCCATCAACATTTGGCATTTTCTTCCAAAATATCTCAAAGGATAAAAATGAAGGCTCATTTTCTCCTTTTCTCTTCACAGAGAAGTATTTGTTTCTGTGCTGTCCCAAAACCTTAAAGCAGAGATCCGAAAGCCAGACCTAATGAAGTTCGCTGATGCTATCGCATGATTTAGTGCTAACCAGAGTCAACAGAAAGACTCTCAAACTTTGGGTGCTTAGAGTTGCTCTGGATACATAATGCAAACTGCTTACAACAAAGCATTTGCAGGAAGGAGAGGGAAATGAGAAAGCAGATGTATGGCCAAAATATACATCACAACTTCCCAAAGCAAACTGTTTCAGCATGCAAGAAAGTTTTTGCTTCAAAACAGAAGTTCCTATTAATTCTTACTTTGAGCTCAATGAATAATGCATAGAGCTGTCGAATAATCACTGTACATAATGAAGAATAATACTGAAAGACATTTATCTACTAGAAAAAGCAAAAGCAGTATCTTTTTCATGAAAAGCAGCTAGGCCAGACAGTGAAGTAGTATCTTGGTATCTCAAAACACACCCATGAGTGGGAAATGGGAGGAAATTTCAGTTTAGGGACAACAAGGTTTCCCCTTCTCAGGCCACAGAGCACAATTTTTAAGTAACAAACAAGAGTTATAGGGCTGATAAAAGCTGGCAGTTAACTCCACAATTAAGTAGCTCCAGAGGGCAAACAGAAGCCTGGAAAGGAGAGTGGCTAAAGGAAAGAAAGAGAAAGCAAAGATGGGGAGAGAGGAGGGAAAGACTCTAAGAGCAAAATTCAGTGTGCTGTAGCCTTCTGCACATGTAAGGCAGCTGCGCTTTCCAACCAGCCCAACAGATGATGCTGCAAGACTGGACTTTCAAATTCAGAAAAATTTTGAGAGTTTTCTTAAATTAAGTGGGGGAAAAGGGGGAAGGAGAGGAAGTCATACAATGCTTACTGAAGACCTACACAAAAGAGAAGGATTAATTTAAAAAATAGGATGAAGTAGAGAAACAAGATAAGGGAACTCTCAAAGCTACTAGCTATTTGAGATACCTAATTTTGAATGTGCCTTGGGGAAGGGAACAGCTTGCAGGAAATAATGAATTTCTTTATAGAAAATCAGTCCTCTTCTCCCTACAGCTAAGACTGCATAATCGGAATACCCAGAAACATTGGCTGTTTTTCCAGCTTTTCCCATCTTTATTAAATTATCCCAAGTATTTGATGGATAGTTTGCTAAACAAAGAATGGTTTTTCTCTGGGCAGTACTGGGCAACAAATTACATACAGCCAAAGCTAGTGTGCCAAATTTTGCAGGTCTAGATCCGTACCAGGTTATGAAATATCAAACCCAAGGACAACAACGGCAGTTGAAGCTGTTCTTTTTGTTTTGTTAAATTTTTAAAGAACAGTGAACAATTAATTATATATGATAGTGCACCTAACCTCCTAGACAAGAGTACTGAACAGTCTACTTTCATGATACCTACCAAATTATTGCGGTTTGGTCCTGGTCTCTCTCCATCTAACCGTGTTGGCATTTTCAAGCCACCGTATTTCTTCCAGTACGTCCAACAGGATGCACAGAGGCGACACTGCATGTTAGGGGGACCCCAAGAATACCACTGGTAAGACTGTGTGGCTAGAGATAACAAAGGTGAAAATTATATATATCCTTAAACAGGATCACTTTTTAGAGCTTATTCTCTTTAGAACTATCACAGAAAGAAAACCCACACAAAGACAGTGCAAAGCTCAAACTCAAAAACCTGATGATGGCCTTCCTTGTCATCACCACTGTAAAAGATGTTTGCGATTTCAGCAAAATTAGTTACACATATAAAAACACTTTAAAATATGAACAGTGAAAACAAGCAGTAGGATGCAAAAATTTCATGCCAATGAAACTAAAAGCTCTCATTTTGCAAGACCGATAGACAACAATTTCTCTGCAGCATGGAGGGGGAGGGGATTCTCTTCAGAAACTCCCCATACATTAATTTTACATCTAAAGAAGGTAAAATAAGTTTTTGACTTGATTCCTCATACAATCCTACATTCCAGCATAGCTAAAGGCTCTCCATTAAGGAAGAGGACAAGCATTAGAACTCAGTATACTAATATGAGACAGCAGATCAAGTACAAATATGTATATTTTACACTCTACACAAAAGTTGTGAAAAAAATTGTCAAGTTCACACCTCAGTCATTTAAAGTCTTCAATCAATAGCCACCTGCAATTATGCAGGACATTTACTAGCCTCCCCCCACCCAAGTACTTTGCAATTATATTTACCAACATAACATCAATCACTCCAGAAAGCTTTACTTAAATGCTGCTATATCAAATTCTGCGGTCCCCCCGAARGCCTTTTCTCCCACCCTCCCACCATGACAAAGTTTTTACTTTACTGTTTGCAATACAGTACTTGTACTCTCTATGCACAACCGCTATATTGGCGTGTCACTTACTATAACAGCTTTCACAGGCCCGTCCTGCTCCCGTGTTCTGTGCCTGCACTCCAGTACCATTTACCACTCCTGGTTTGACATTATTTACATTGATCTGGTTGGGGTTTGGCTTGTTACTTAAAACACAAAGCAAAAAGGAGGACAAACATTAATTGAGGCATGCAGTTTCCTATGTGACTTAAAAATAAATAAATAAATAAATAAATAAAAGGCCCAAAAGGTTGAAATTTAAGATTTCAATTTCTTTCATCCTATTGCTTCCAAAATAAGAAGCCTTACTTACCAGGAATCTGACTTCCACGAGTACATTTTCTGATGTCCATATTATTAGATGCTATTTTCAGGAATCCAAAACCATTTAAAAAACAATAAGCCACAGAGATCAGGTAGGTATCTCAACTATAATCCAGACACTCTAATCTAGGTGACAAAAGGATCATATCTACTGACAACTCTGTCCCACAATATGAGGGACATTTCACATAAATCTTCAAAAAGAAGGGATAAAGGGGCAGAAAAGGTAGGCAGGGAAAGGCCAACCCCTTCCTTGCTCAGGGAAAGGCTACCCTAGATTACAGTCCCAAATATTTCCACATTATCTTACTGCAAAGGCTTGCCTCACGCGGTCACAGTTCCGGCAAGCACAGCCAACGCATCAAGCAAAATCTTTGATCCAGCATATGCACACAGATGTTTGCCTGCTGCACTTACTCAACAGGCCCAGTCATGCAGCAGAAAAGGCTGAAGAGTCTGGACCTTGCCAGTCACCAGATAAAAGCTTGTGACCCAGTGGGTGCATTCACAGAATCACAGAATCGCTGAGGTTGGAAGGGACCTCTGGAGATCATCTAGTCCAACCCCCCTGCTCAAGCAGGGTCACCTAGAGCACATTGCACAGGATTGCATCCAGGCGGCTTTTGAATATCTCCAGAGAAGGAGACTCCACCACCTCTCGGGGCAACCTGTTCCAGTGCTCTGTCACCCTCACAGTGAAAAAGTTTTTCCTCATGTTCAGATGGAAGTGTCTGTGTTTCAGTTTGTGCCCATTGCCTCGCGTCCTGTCGCTCGGCACCACTGAAAAGAGTCTGGTCCCATCCTCTCGACACCCTCCCTTCAGATATTTGTACACGTTGATAAGATCTCCTCTCAGCCTTCTCTTCTCCAAGCTAAACAGGCCCAGCTCTCTCAGCCTTTCCTCATAAGAGAGATGCTCCAGTCCCCTAATCATCTTTGTGGCCCTTCGCTGGACTTGCTCCAGTAGTGCCACATCCCTCTTGTACTGGGGAGCCCAGAACTGGACGCAGTACTCCAGATGTGGCCTCACCAGGGCTGAGTAGAGGGGGAGAATCACCTCCCTCGACCTGCTGGCAACACTCCTCCTGATGCACCCCAGGAGACCATTGGCCTTCTTGGCCACAAGGGCACATTGCTGCCTCATGCTTAACTTGGTGTCCACCAGCACTCCCAGGTCCTTCTCCGCAGAGCTGCTTTGCAGCAGGTCAACCCCCAACCTGTACTGGTGCATGGGGTTATTCCTCCCCAGGTGCAGGACCCTGCACTTSCCTTTGTTGAACTTCATGAGGTTCCTCTCTGCCCACCTCTCCAGCCTGTCCAGGTCTCTTTGAATGGCAGCACAGCCCTCTGGTGTATCAGCCACTCCTCCCAGTTTTGTATCATCAGCAAACTTGCTGAGGGTGCACTCTGTCCCTTCATCCAGGTCATTGATGAAGAAGTTGAACAAGACTGGACCCAGGACTGACCCCTGGGGGACACTGCTAGCTACAGGCCTCCAACTAGACTTTGCACCACTGATCACAACTCTCTGAGCTCTRCCATTCAGCCAGTTCTCAATCCACCTCACTGTCCACTCATCTAACCCACACTTCCTGAGCTTCCCTATGAGGATGCTATGGGAGACAGTGTCAAAAGCCTTGCTGAAGTCTAGGTAGACAACATCYACTGCTCTCCCCTCATCTACCCAGCCAGTCATTCCATCATAGAAGGCTATCAGATTGGTTAGGCATGATTTCCCCTTGGTGAAGCCATGCTGACTACTCCTGATCACCTTCTTTTCCTCCACATGCTTGGAGATGGCTTCCAGGATGAGCTGCTCCATCACCTTTCCAGGGATGGAGGTGAGGCTGACTGGCCTGTAGTTCCCTGGGTCCTCCTTCTTGCCCTTTTTGAAGACTGGGGTGACATTGGCTTTCTTCCAGTCCTCAGGCACCTCTCCTGTCCTCCATGACCTTTCAAAGATGATGGAGAGTGGCTTAGCAATAATGTCCGCCAGCTCCCTCAGCACTCGTGGGTTCATCCCATCAGGGCCCATGGATTTGTGGGTGTCAAGTTTGCTTAAATGATCTCTAACCCACTCCTCCTCCACCAAGGGAAAGTCTTCCTCTCTCCAGACTTTCTCTCTTGCCTCCAGGATCTGGGGTTCCTGAGGGCTGGCCTGAGCAGTAAAGACTGAAGCAAAGAAGGCATTCAGTAACTCTGCCTTCTCTGCATCCTTCGTCACCAGGGCACCCACCCCATTCAGCAAAGGGCCCACATTTTCCCTAGTCTTCCTCTTGCTGCTGATGTATTTGAAGAAGCCCTTCTTGCTGTCCTTGACATCTCTAGCCAGATTTAATTCCAAACGGGCCTTAGCCTTCCTCGTCGCATCCCTGCATACTCTGACAATGTTCCTATATTCCTCCCAAGTGGCCTGTCCCCCTTTCCACTTTCTGTATACTTCCTTCTTCTGGTTGAGTTTTGCCAGGAGCTCCTTGCTCATCCATGCAGGTCTCCTGCCTMCTTTGCTTGACTTCCTACTCATAGGGATGCACCGCTCTTGAGCCTGGAGGAAGTGATGTTTGAATATTAACCAGCTCTCTTGAACACTCCTTCCTTCTAGGGCCCTCACCCATGAGATTCCTCCAAGTAGGTCCCTGAAGAGGCCAAAGTTTGCTCTCCTGAAGTCCAGGGTTGCGATCCTGCTTGGTGCCCTGCTGCCTCCTCGCAGGATCCTGAACTCCACCATCTCATGGTCACTGCAGCCAAGGCAGCCCCCGACCTTCACATCTTCCACCAGTCCTTCTTTGTTTGTTAGTACGAGGTCCAGCAGCACACCTCTCCTTGTTGGCTCCTCCACCACCTGTGTCAAGAAGTTGTCACCAATGCTCTGCAGGAACCTCCAGGACTGTTTGTGCCTAGCTGTGTTGTCTTTCCAGCAGATATCGGGGTGGTTGAAGTCCCCCATAAGAACCAGGGCCTGGGATCGTGAGGCTACTTCCAGCTGTCTGTAGAAGGCCTCATCGACTTCCTCATCCTGATCAGGTGGCCTGTAGTAAACACCCACAACAGTGTCACCCATGCTAGCCTGCCCTTTGATCCTTACCCATAAGCTCTCGACTCGCTCTTCATCCACCCCTAGGCACAGCTCAATACATTCTTGCTATTGATTAAATTGTGGAAGTTTTGTACATAAGAGGCCTTTGAAACTTAGAAATTCTAAGTAACTCGAGGAGATACTAAGCAATCTCTTTCAAGTAAATGGCAACCTCTTATTGCCCCATAAATACATAAAACAGCATTGTGTTTACAAGAAAGTCCTCAAATGGCAGGATGAGATCCTAACAAGCCAAGAATCCATACAGCTCAACGGGACAAGAGTCAAACTCCAGTTCAGTGAGTCTCTACAAGCAGAGCCTGAGGGATTCAGCACTCTTAGCACACCAGAGATCACTCTCAGGAGACCATGTTTCAGCTAAGACCTGAGCTCTAGTTCCAGCTCTGCCCAAAGCCACGGGCATCCAGGAGTTGAGTCATCTCATCTCACCAAGCTTCCTTTCCCAAGGCCCATGAGAAAGGTGACACTTCCCTACTCCACACTGTCTGTGTCACCTTCTCAGAATAGAAGTTTTTTAGGATTCTTTTATTACAGTTCATAGGACTCTGTAGCCATTGTCATAGCTGATTATGAAAAACAATAATTCAAAAATCTGACATTCCCATCACGCAGATATTTTTTCATGACATAAAACTTAGGAAAAGCTCATATGATCAATTCCACAAAGACATTGAAGGCTCTAGCAAAAAGGGGGAGTCCTAGCAGCTAGGGAGAAAACTGGAAAATTGGTTTAGAAGTATTAGCTCTTTGCTGCTGCGCAGTCTACAATCAGTAACAGCAGTTTTCAACCGTGGCTCACAAGTTCTCGGGAAGAGGGAAAGAGAAGAAGAAAGGGAGAAAAGCAAGCAGATAACTTCCAACACATCCAGAAAAAAAAATTAATGAATATGAGCCTTCTGACAAGTCTTTAAACCATGATCTGCAATTCTGCTAGAAAGCACTTAGACTTCTGCCAATTGGACAAAGTCTGAAAGCTTAACATCTGCAGTGCAGGAAATCCATCAACCACTGTCATTAGTACATTCTAGTATAATAATATTTGAACCATCTCAGCTCCTCCCTATACTCTGTTAAAATGTTGACTCAGAAAGAAAGCTATTGGCAAGAGCTGAAATCAGAAGGGCAAACAAATCTCTAGCAGAGGAAGAGCAGAACGGAAGAGCACAAAACCTTTGCAAAGAAAAATAAGTGTCTGAGGGGGAGAAGGAGGTATTCAAGAGAAATTTAGCATGGGAGGGAACAGGAGGCACAGAGAACCCCTACTGCAGGGACAGGGCTTCTGGGGGATGGAGGAAGATGGGGCAAGTCGCACAAGAAATTTGAGAGATGAAAGAAAAAACAAACAAACAAACAAGGACTCCAAGTTGCTGTTAGGAGCTTGGCTTACAAAAGAAACAAAAAGCAGGCGGCCCGTGGTGTAACTTCTGAGCCAAAATTCTACATCCAGGTGTGTTTCACCCCCAATCTCCTAACTGAAGACTGAAGGCAGTGGGCTTATTCCTTTTACTTCCAACTAATAAACCCATGATTTGGAGTCCACATATTCAAGCAGAAATATCTTAAAATGGCCTCTATAAAGTAGCTTTCTGAAAATGCACCTTCTTACACATCCATCGCACACTGACACAGGAGTCGTGCTGATTTCAGTGACCCAGAGTATTCATTACTCCTCACTCTGGTTAGCATTGCAAGAACAGCACTGTGGAGAAATGGCCAAATTACTTTCTTTCTAATGTAGCATCAATATTAGGTTTCAAATTCTCGGAAATGACCACTGAAAGCAAAGGAGTCCCATGTGACTGAATTCGGAAGAAAACTGGGCTGTGCAGCTTCAGAACAAAATCAAACTCAATTTGAAAGCTTAACCTGCATTGGAAGCTAGAAGACCCTCTTTCTCTTCATTTGAAAATGTCTGATCAGGCACTGAGATATAGAGTTTGGTAAACCACCATTTTCATAGAGACAGAACAGATTCTGCTATAAATGACCTAAAAAGACCACACACATATCACACAAAGAGGTAAGAGCATTTGCCCAGTCCAAGAAAAATTTCAGATAGCATTCAGATGTTGCTCCTCCCTGTAAAGCTCAGCGTGGAAGAAATAGCTTAGGAGGCTTACTGGTATGCAAACACTATAAATAGTTTGTTCTTTCAGTACACTGAGCAGCCCTAAAAAAGTAGAGAAGAGAAAACAGTAAGGGCATTTAGATTAGCAAGCCTGATTAGGTTTTCTCATTTTGCTTATTAATTTGCCTGGCTCCTACAAGGATTAAAGTGTTTCAGGGTTATTAGCAGAATGGCATGAGGTGCAGACGCCACAGACGGCAGGAGATCTGCCGACACAATTTAACAAAGGGCAAGTTGAAGCGGGGTACATTTGTGATACCTAGCGTTTTGCTCTTAGGATGTCGCTACAGTAGCTGCCGCAGGACAGCCTTTGCCAAAGATTCACCAGCAATCTCCATGGGCAAACATTACCAAGATTCTCTGAAACAAATGACCCTCCCAGATGCACACTATTACAAGCAGTGCTGCTCAACAGACTGAAGTACAGAAAACTAAGGCTCCGCTCCAGGTCCTACAACTTGACCTCAGGCATGTTGCTGCCCTTCTACGTATTGATTTATCCTCTGAAAACCAGCAGTAAAGGAGTCTGAAATCCATCAGTAAAGCACATTTCAATGAAACACAAAGAGGTTCTGTATTTGAGCAGCACGCCCAGAAGCCCAGATGCATGTGGTTGTATACAATTAGTTGAGAACAAGACTGCATGCATTGATATGCACATCCAAAATGCTAAGATCATGTGTAGGAATGGCAACAGCCAGACTCCGTTGTCCTCTCAATCCACCCTTATGAAACTGATATTGCAAACAAATGAAAGTGATGCATGGGTGAATGCTGATCACCGGGACGACCACGGTGTAGCTGCAACAGTAATTTCACATCAGGATTTTGGAACACAAATTAACGTAGCTGCAGCAGCAAGCACCAGAAACACTTTTTGCTTTGGGGCAAGAAACAAGTTCCACAATTGTAGTTAAAGAAGAATTTAGGCAGCTACTCTTGTCATCACAATCACATCACAAGCAAACAGTTCTTGACTGTTGATGATTTGTTAATTAAACTTGTTTGATTTCAAAGCCTGCTAGAGTTATTAACAAGAGAATTAGATGAATAACTGCATGAATCATTAGGCAATTAATGAAGTAAAAGATGCAAATAAGGTAGTGAGAATACTGATGGTGTGGTAAACTATCATTTCCCGTTCTTAATTCAAGATCGGAAGCCTTTTAAGCGAATTTCAATTGCAATGGAGTACTCGATTATGCTAGATGCAGGGATCATGAAGCACAGATTTCTGGGCTATATTATGCAGGAGATCAGTCTCAACTAAAGAGATTAAGATGAAAAGGCACACGCAGAAAGAAGGCCCTGGAAGCCAACCATCATGGACTGAAACCCTGCCCCCTCCCCCYCAAAAAACAAAAAAAACCCAATGTGAAGATAATCCTGAACCATGCAGAACACTGAAATCCTTTCACTACATGACTCACTACTGGCATTTGATCCACAGTACAGTGCTAAATTTTGTTTTAGTAGCTTTAAAAACACTAAGTTTAATAACATCAATGTATGATTCCGGTTATTCAGGTAACCACAGTGGTAATAGATGCAACAGAGCAATTAAGAAACAACACCTTAAAATAGAACAATTTTTAATCCTTTGTAAGGAACATTTATGCCATCTACCCTTAAGCATCTAATTCAAGTGTCTGAATTCCTTATGCAGGCAGTGGAGAGGTGAGTTCTCATCCCAACAGTCCCAGGTAGTGTAAGTATCGACATCTAAGAACAGAACAGGACTGCTGAACAGTGCTTTTTGAAAATGGAAAGTTTTCTCCAACAAAAGGATGAAGGTTGCTGTTCTATCACAGCTACAAAAAGAAGAAAGAAAAGGATTACACTTCTAATGAGCTTCCATGCTATAATGGACCTCTGTACAATTAAACAGGAAAGGAAAAGTCTTGTTCCTCAGGCAAAAAGAAACATGTACGGGAATTATCTTCAACTCGAAAACAGTCTCCCCTTGTAGTCATCCAAAACTTTGACCTATTTCTCCAGTTTCCCTATTAGTTTAATTAAAAGTAAAAAAAAAAAAAAAAAAAAAAAAAAAGGAGGAGGTAAGTAATATTTCCCTACTTTACACAGGTTTACAAGACAGCATTTGCAGCTTGTGAAAAGTGCTTTGAGATTCTCAGATAAAATATTGTAAGTAGAATGTATTAATTTACATTTACAGATTTCAGTTTACAATTTACATTTTACATCAACACATTTTGGAAACTGGGGATCATACAGAACACTTCTTTCGTCCCTTGCTGTTCTTACCCATTCTGATATTTAGATCAAAGAAAAAGAAAGAAAAGCCATGCAAAATTGCACATCTCAACTTTCATGATTTGCAAATGTCCTAATCCCCAAAAGCACCAGCTGAACAACCAGGTCATTATCAAAAAGAAGCAAGTAACTGGGAAGTATGATGCCCAGAAGATTAGTAAAAACAGAACATGACTTAAACAACAGGTTGAAGAATGCATTTGGGTAAATACTAGAAGGAGAAGGAGACAGACTACATCTGCAGCTAGAAAGTTCTCCAAAACCTGCATTCGCCCTGGTGGATGACAGGATGAAGTGAAAAGAACACAAATCTCTTTGTACATTCAGGRTAGTGCTACTTCTTTATTTAAAACCACTCCCACTGAAACAGAAACTGCTCCAGAAAATAATTAAGAGATTTTTCACTATTCCCTGAATACAGGATTCAGCTTATTTTATACCTTTTCCTTTCACCAGGAAAGCCTATTAGTGCTTTTCATCCTCAGGGATACTCCACAAACCCACGCATACAAATGCTGGGTTCCACTGTATCTGCTGCAGATGACTGTCCCAAAACCATGGGCTCTTCTCCGAAGGAGAACAGGAATGTTTGTCTAAGAGCTAGGATGTTGGTTTAGGACCTGAGGCTCTCAAGTCAATCACCTGCATGCCCCCGCACAAGTCACCTGGCTTCTCCATGCTTTGGTTCCCCTTACTATAAATTTGAGGCACACTGTCAGGTTTAAAACTATCAGCTATGGAGCTTTACCTAGAGCTGTTATTTTTTCCACAGTACAATATGCACATGAGATGAAAAATAACCTTCGAAGGCTGCTTCTATTGTTTTGCCTATTATTCTTAAAAGTTACCGGGACTAGAAATCAAAGGCAGAGACAACAATAGCAAGCACAYGGGAAGAGACAGAAGTCTTCTCTGAAGTACAGAGGGAAGATGCTGATTTGATTACATTCTCTAGATAGCAACAGGAATTATCTTGCTGAGATACAGGGTTGAGGGATAAGATACCACTCCAGACAGTCATTATCAAATGAGCTCTATAACCTTTCAAATATGAAGCCCTACATCCATTATAATCCTAGAGCAAGAGCAAGCCTACCAGGCTCTCTCTTCTATAATATCCTTTTGTATCTGCAGGCTAAATTTCATTGGCTTTTGCTTTACAGGCCTATCACATTGTGAATTCATGTTTAATTTGATGTCGTCCAGTCTCCCCCTGCACAGTAACAGCATCCATAAAAAGCAATACTGTTGAAAAATAGCGTGACAAAAAAACCTGTTTGCCTTCATTCTGAATATTACACTTGATTTTTGTTAAATTTACCAGATACTGACACATTTCAAAAGGGCGGGGGGGTAGGGGGGGATTGTCTTGCAAGCTAAATATGTAAATTTTAGTTTTGCCTTAATTAACAGAACACATGGTAGAAGTTCATAAATATTTGAAAGGAGGTAACATAAGAGTACAGGAATTATTGAGGGTAATACACATGAGAATATGTCGGGGAGTGAAACTCAAAAAGCAGAAGGGCAGGTGGAGATTTGATTTCCATGTCATGACAACTGCTGACTGGGTTTTGCCATGCTGAAGGACAGAACACAGGGGAAGAAACACCTTTTACTAAGAATTAAAAATATGTAACACATTAGGAAACAACCACCTACAGGTGATCCATTGATGAAAATAAATAAGGGGAAAAAAAAAAAGAAACACACACACACAATCATAACTGGGAAAGCCCCGAAGGGAAAGTCCTCCACTGTCAGTGGAGGAAATACCCTCTACTCYAGAAGTAGAAAGTTAGTATGAAGGAACAGCTCTGTCTTTTGCATACTTGTAAGCAGACGTGTAAGCATACCAAGACGGGTGCTGCTGTGTTCCAGCCAGCTTTGAAGTACCAGAGCTATCGTGTTTTCTTTTGCAAGGCTCCTAGCTGTTCATTAGCATCTGGGTCGTTAGCATTAATTCAGTTAAATAAAAAGGAATTCAAGCTTATTTAAACATCAGCAGAAAGTTAATTATATTGGTAATGTAATTTAATAATTCTGACGTTTGTTCTACTGTTTCTCTCTTTTTTTTTTTTTCTTTTTTTTGGGGGACAATTAAAGCAACTATGTAATACTGCCAAGGCCATGGCAACTGCAACACCCGACCTTCCACAATGAAACAGGAAACAAAGTAACACAAAAAAGATACTTACTAGTTGGGTATATACACTTGTTTTAGTTTGCTTTCTGCTTCTGCTGCTTTCAATCGTTTCTTTAAAAAGAAAGAAAGAAAAAAAAACATTAGAATAAAAAGAAGATAATGACTACTTTATTTGAGAGTCAAGTAATTCACCTGTAAGCACCTTTAGCACTCAGTAATAAACAGGAATGAGTGGCTACCACAAAATTTTTTTCCAACAAGATAACCACTGAAAATAATCATGGGTATCAAAAGACTATGTACACAGCATCCCAAAAAGTCAAAGAGATTACACACTACTCCTTATAGGGACAACCTTTTCATCCTCGTGCAGTCCAATACAAATTCATGCATTGTTTCACCCATAACCCTTTTTTCCCCTCTGCAGAGACGGGTCTGACATATCAGYCTGTTTGTTCTCCTTGATATCATGCACCAATTAGATAAGAACTGGTACAGAAAAACACCTTCTCCATCACGTTTCCTGAAGAGCTGAGCCAATTCAAAGAGTCCCAAGGAAGACTTTTTGCTGACAGTCCTCATTTTTGTAACTAACTGAAAACCAATTGACAGTGGAGGTTTTCTTTACAAGGCCAAGAGCTTAACTCAAAACTGATACAGAATTACCTGATAAGTTTATTATTTATGGTATGTCATCACTTCAAACTAAACATCAGCCATAGGCAATCTGTACATTTGCACTTTCTAAAGGTGAAAAGCTTTAGGTACAAAAGCACTAAATGTTTACCCCCTTTAAGGTAAAAGAGATATAACCCCCCCACACACATGCCCTAATCCCAGAGGACGGGTGGCAAAGAAGAACACCGAGAGAGGGGAAAAGCGGGGCAGGGGGAATTAACCATACAAAACAAGAGGCTCCTAATGAAAAATACCTTTCTCAGGAGGTATTAAGGAACATGAGAGGTATGTTTAAGGGAAAGCATGCACAAAGAGAACAGCCTTTCCAAGTATAGGGATGCACATTTAGAAGTACACACGGTTTCTCCCTTTGCATGGCCTTACTTTGGTAAAACCAGCCATTAAAAGTTTTGCCCACATTTCTGGAGTAGATGGATGAAAGGATCCTTTCAGTGTGAAGTACAGAGTAATTCACCCCAAGCAGCATCGTGCTTTTCTTTTGTTCACCTCCGGCTGTAAACTTGCTGATAGCCCACCAGAACGGGGCATAGGTAGTCAATTAGCATGAGCTTTACTAACTGGCCAAGAATTCCTTTAACAACTCAAGTGTTCACGCTCTTTAGAAAGCGAAAGAGAATTTCTAAGGTTCTAACTTCCTTTTTATTACATAAGCTAAATGAATTGAATCACAGAATAACTTAGGGCTGGAAGAACCTCCGGAGGCTCTAGTCCAAGCCCCTGCTCACAGCAGGGCCCATGCTCTTCTATTCCTCTGTCAGCAACAGGAGTCTTCATAAAGCCACAACAATGTTCTCCAAGCAAACCAACAGTCCAGTTTCTGCATAAAAGCTGGAGGGGTTTGATTGCTATCAGATTGGATGCATCAACTGCAACATGAAAGCGCTGCTATTTTGAAGGGGATTGTTTGCTCAGCGTTTTACACATTTTCTGGACAAACAGATTAACTTAACACTTTTTGTGCAGCAGCCTCAAGGCACAGCCTAGAAAAATAACTGTAAAGCAAAATCAGTCTCTGCAAAGAAACAGGAAGCACTAGAAAACATAAAACTGAAAAAAGTGTGTCAAAAATTGGACAAATATAAAAATTCCCTTTACAGGGACATGATGGACAGATGTAGAAACAATGAAGTAAATGTTTCYAGTAAGCATAAAGCTTGCTCTGAGCAGAGGGACAGTCTGAGCAGAAGTTTTCCATTTTACAGTATGACAGTTCCTAGCCAAAGCTCTCTATACTCCTAAAGAACTCCCACCTTACCTTTTCCAACAAAAAAAGTCAACCTATCTTAAAAATCAAATAACTAAGTTATCAGACAAAAGAACAAAGTCTGAGAAAACAATCAGAACTTCTGAAAGTTATTGAGAGACTACAGGCACACCTTCAGAGCGCTGCACTCAAAAGCAGACTTTCAAAGCAGGAAAAAAAAAGGAAAAAAACCCACTTCTTTCTGCTGGCAGAAGTGAATTTCCCAGATCGCTTCTGTTAAACCTGGTCTCATGCAAGGACAGCTGTCCTGAAATTGTCCTCAAAAAACCCTCAAATGAATACTTGCACAGATGATCTGTATCAAGCCTACAGACTTAGAGGAATCAAAAATCCACATTTTATTGGCAATCAATTTTGCAACTAAAGAGGTTCTCTCCCTGAATACAAACCAGAATTTCCAAACTGAATGTTTTCAGAACATCCTGCTCAAGTCCTTTCACGTAAGTGACCGAAGCATCCAATGGCCAGTCTCAAAATGTGCTGTGACAATGGTTCTTCAGCAACATCAGAAACACTTCTCTACCTTCCAGAAGGGATACTACCCCCCCACACACACACACACACCACCACACACCTTCAACAAAACATGCTCAGATGCCTTTCTGCCATGAACTGCAGGCTGTTCCACCCTCATGCTGGACTGAAAAACAGGTCTTCTTTCCACAGGCAACCAATAGCACAGACTATCATGAGCAGCTACATCAGCAGATGAACAGCCACAGAATTCACACTTTGTCCAGGAATAACACGGAAGTCTAGCATCAGATACCAATAAAGGCCTTAAAATATTCCTTGAGGAACCTTGTGCAAGAATCTTATTTTCCTTGAGACCAAAGCAGGAAATTCAAGGAACTTCCACTGGCAGAGAACTGTTCCCCTCCTGCCCCCCCATTTCCACTAGATTGGCCAGGGTGGGGAGAGATGGAGGTTTGTTGGGCAAAAGCTCCCAAGGGGACCATCTTGATTCATTATGTTATGACATTCTTGGAAATCTGAAAATGGAGAAGCTTCATGCAAGTGCAAAGCATTACCAGCAGCTGAAACACTCCACTATCCACTTGGAGACATGGTTAATTTAGGCTATTAAGCAACACTTTAGTAAACTGATGATGAATATCAACCTCACACCACAAGTTTTCTTTGTGGTTGATGACCATTGTGCAAACTCTGAGCTAACAACTCCCACAGGTCACCTGGACTTCACAATACCTTCCTCTCTTACAGGTGCCTGGAGATCACAGCAGAATGCCACGGACAGCATATACCTATATTTAAGAATACTGTATAAACAGACAAACTAGTAAACCAAGAAGGTGAAGGTTTTCAGAGTGGTACCATGATCTACTGGATAAGAACAGGCCAGTTTTACACTATACATTTGTGGCCCTGAGGAATCACTACACCAGATTTGACAAGTTTCCTATTCTTTGACAGTGACTGGTACCAGAAGGTACAAAAGAAAGGTGTCTGAGATGCAGTAATGCACAATAACAGAATAATCCCTTTACAGAGAAAGCGCCTCACTAGTTCCTTGCCAGTTAGCAATTGATTTGTGCCTGAAGCAAATGGATTTTAATGCCTTAAATTTTTAATGTTGTCTGATGTAGTTTTAAATGTTCTCATCCACAAAAAAAAAAAATCTTGAACATTTGTAAGTTTTTCTAGAAGTCTGGCATAAACGAAATCTTTGTCTTTGTGAGTTATTAATACACGTGTATCTAAAGTATTTCCTCATATTCACTTAATTTTACTTTTCCCATCTATAAGACAGAGATATTACCAACCTGCCTATCCCATCGGCACCAAGTGGATTAATGTACAGACAACGATGCAAATATCTGTCCTCTATATATCCTCTCCCTAGCTTTAACAACTTTCACTCTACCCACTGAGCTTGAAAGAGTCTTAAAATATGTGATGTATCAGAGCAAGTGTTTGGGGTCATTTTCTGAAGAGTGAACATTTATAAAGAGGAAATAAGGGAAGAAATCCAGGAAAGCAGGAGATATTTCAAGGTCCACAACGCAAGGGATAGGCCGGTAGACAGCACAGAGAGGTCTCAATTCCTCAAATATTAAGCATTTATTGGTTCAAGCTAGGGAAGAATAGTCTCTAACTTTCTGGATTTAGAAGAGAGCTTTCACACTGCTTATTCTTTTTCAAAACTCTTGATTGCCAAAATTGTCATGCTTCCATGTTACTGTAGGCTTAACAGGAGGTGTTTTGCGATGAAATGTCCTATGTACATGGAAAAACATTTATTTTATATTATTTCTGCTTTGCTAGCCCACAGTATTTAGGAAGGTTAATTCATCAAGATATCACACAAGATATCTTGGCTAGATAGAGAAAGGTAGCTTTCCTTATTAAAGGAATCTAAAAACCAAGATTATCTATGCATCTGTTATCTATATATCAAGATTTACTCAGCCGTCCCTCCTCTAAGTTGTGGAGTTGAAATATAATGACACTTCGACTTTCTCCAGTATTTTCTCCTTTATGTTCRTTTTTCAGGTATATGCACAACTTAAAAAATGATTTTCTGTCGCTTCTTCCTACTTTATTTTTGTCATGCGGCACTTTTCTAATGACACTTCCACCACAAAATACAAGTTTCTACATCGTTCTCTTTTTAAAATTTGATCTTCCTCTTGAGGTTACGTGCTCCTCATGCACAAATGAAATGCAAAAAGTAAAATTAAAGCCTTCAACTCTCAGAAAATGTATGACTAATTCAAATGATCTTTTGCCACTGCCATCTCCCGAGCTGTTTATCTCAATGACTGGAGAGTGTTATGTTTCAGAGTCCTCAGGACTTTCCCGCATTGGTATGCAAAACAGCACAACTTTAACACACACACATACACACCCTGGAATTCACAACTACCTAAGAACATAACCTTAACTTTGAATGAAAATGTAGGCATGCCTGAACATCACATCACATCTTTAAGAGTTTTCAAATCACTGGGGGAAGCCACCAAACAGAAGTTACTCTAGTGGTTGCTATTTCAAACATTTCTGATTCAGAAATACAGGCTCTAGTGAATACACATGGAAAATCTGTCTCAAGAAAAAGACACATTCAGAGGAGACATGGGATACTGAATTTGGAACAGATCTCCCTCATTCTTTTCTTCAGGACAAATCTGAAAGGGTGTCTTATCGGACAAGTCTTGGGATCACTTTGAGCAGAAGTTCAGGAGCCTACATCAGGCCATAAATTATTCTGTGTTGACATTGCAGTGGGCGAAACCTTCCCTCTAACACTTCTGCTCTGGGGGGGCTTGTCCTTCTCTTGAAATTATACAATTCCTAACTATGTTGGCAACGTTCAAAAGCAAGGTGTAACTCAAGCCAAATAAAAATCACTGGATAAGAGATCCAAGTGCATCCTCCAAAACAGGACAATTTTGCATCTATCTCAATCACAGTGCCCTAGCCAGATAAGTGCTGTATTAAGCCTTCCCATCCTAGGTATACCGAGCATAAAAACTTTTTTTTTTTTTGATGGGCATACAAGCACAACTCTTTCTGCATGCTAGTGCTTCAACAAGAATACTGCATCAGGTTTATTTTCAGAATACTCTGACTATTGGAACTGTAGTTTCAAGCTTATACAGGATGTAAGTTCCTAGAATCAGAAGATCTGGTTGCACTTCCCTTACTCTTCAGTTCTGAAAAGGGGTCTTCTGTTGAAGGCAACTCAAAATTTAGCTTCTTTGATGGCAAGAAGCAGATGAATTCTGCTTTAGGATTATGACAGCCAGAATCCTTTCTTGCTCCAAGAAAATCTCAAAGCAAATACAGAAGGTAAACAGTTCCCAGCTAAATGGCTTTCATCAAAACAGGCAGTTTGCTAGTGACAAAAGCTTCATTATTATGTTGTGTAATTCTCGGAAACAGACAGGTTAAATAGATGTTTTTAAGTGCATTCAGCCAAAAAGACTCTGCAAGAATGAGTATGTTATCAGCATTTTTTTTTTAAACTAACAATGCCTTACCGAGCTGGAATATAAATTTAATCATCCTCATAGAAGGAGGACAAGTGAAAGTGAAACAACTCGTGATACACGCTTTTCATATCCTTAGAACATTTTCAACACCTCACGTACAAAAATGTTGTTAGCCCCAGAACCAGTTTGTGGTATTTGACTAAGGAAAGAATCTACACAGACAAAATACTTTGAAGTAGACTGAAAAAATTGGTGGGGAATGTGCTTTGTCAAAGACTTTGCACATATCAAGTAAAACATAAATGCAAGACACCATTAGTTCAAATACCACTTCCTATGCTTTGTGGGGTTATATAAATAAACTATATCTATCTCTTTCCCTGGCATTTTATAAATGTTTAATAGTATTACTTGCTTGTAAGATCGGGGAATTTGAGATGAGGTCTTCAGCTCTGTTCAAACTTAATTGATGTGATATCTCTGTACTGCAATTTCTACCTGTTCAGCTTATATTCATACTGTCTCTTAAGTGTCGAGGCTTTAATAATTGCAAGTTTTCCCTAAATCCCACTCCCTGGTACACTGCTAGGCAGCATGTGTAAGGTACAAAGTATAACCATGATCCTAAGACACACTGCATAGGAATGCAGCAAAAAAGTATGACAAATTGTAGGTTTTTTTTTTTTTTTTTCAAAATGCTGCAAGAACAAATAATCAGTGTTTCATACAACTGTCCTCTCTGCAGTTTTTTCTACGTAATGAGAAAGTTCAAGAAAGTGGAAAAGAGCCAAAGAATTTAACCACTTCCTAATGGAGACAATTTCTCCAGTTGTTTTCCCTTCCCCAAAATATTAATGTTTTCTCTGCTGTCTGGGACTGGAAGCAGTGTTTCAAGAGCTGGTCAATACCGTTAACAAACACAAAGAGCATGAGAACTTCACTGGCTTTGACCTTACTGCTGCATGCTTTCAAACATTACCTCTCAGCACCTTCCTCTGCTCATGGGCCTGGAGGCAGGCACCTGGGCCCCAGTATCCAAGAGTTAACAGCAAAGAAACTGCTCCCTCCCCTTTACCTCCCTCCTTAAAAAAAAAGAAAAGAAGAAAAAAAGAAAAGAAAAATGGGGGGAGCATAGAGCAACATTTCCTTGCAATAACCAGTGGCTTAGGGACTACCTGCACAAAAAGTAGCCGCACCTACACAGGTCTACATAGATTTTTTTTCCCCCCCTTCTCATGAATTTGTCCATTTTTTTTAATCCAAATAAACTAGAATCTGCAACTTGCCACGGCAAGTGGTACAACAACTTAATTACATGTAATCTAAATAAACACCACATTCTGAACCTGCCACTTGCATTTCACAATCCCTAGATCTTAAATCAGAAAGGACAATGAACAAGCACCACCCCCCCAAGTCACTTTCTCCAAACCACTCTCACAATTTCGTACCTACCATACCCTCTCCACATCCATCGCTTCTCCACACTGCAGAGTCTAAGGCTATTTTAGTTGTTTATTTAGCATTCCCATACCTTTCATCACTCTTGTCACTGTTTTCTGTACCTTTCCCCATTCTGTTATATCCCTTGAGATGAGCAGAGAACAGAACTGCACGGCTGTGGACGGACCGTGGATTTACTGAGCAGGATAGTGCTGTATTCTGCCTGCTGTTTTCACTGCACAGGGGTGACATTTTCATGCAACAGACTATTAAGATTCTAGTTTTCACTGGCAGATGAAACAACTTTCCTCACTTTTTCCAGTTCCTACCCTATTGCTGGATGGATGTTCATGGTTAAAGAAGAGTGAAGAAGAGATGTTAGATAAAAGATGCAAGGAAGGAGAAATAAGTGGATTCCTCTTAGTGCAGACACTGCGCATAGCACAGACTCAGCGCACCCAGCTATCGTGCCCTAACCAGCTGTCACCACACAGGAAAGCAGCAGGCACTATATCAATCACACATACAGTTCAGTGAGGAAGAAGAGATCATAGCCTAGTTCTCCAACGCCTTTTTTACCCACCAGGCCAGCTTCCACCACTGTCCCACATTCCTACTGCTCAATTCTTTTTCCAAAGCAAAAGGTTGATCAAAGAAGAAATTTGGGAAAACATGGGCACAAGGATGCAATTATTAAAGCCACTTAATACAAAAACAAATATTACAGAGAATTTACACAGTAAGACTTCTGATTTGTCCTGAGACTCTCTCAGTAATTTAAATAGTGTTCCAGTCAGAAAGAGGATGGTAAAAATGGCTTCTGTGCCCAAATGTGGCACATGCCAAATATTGGTCAATGCCCCAGGCAGCTAGTCTTTATCCCAGGCTGAATTTCCAACGAAGCAAGTTAAGACAGGCTATTTTTATAACTCCCCTTTTTCTAGCACTTTAAATAGATGCATAAACTTTATACTGATAATTATCATGAAAAATCCAATATACATTTCACCCTTCTTTGTAATTAATTTTCTTTTTATAAGAAGTTTTCAGCATCTGATTTTCTACAACCTTTTGCATGCTTCTTGCATTGTGCCTTAATTATTTAAGGGACCAAGCAGCCTTTGTATTTATACAAGTAGGAGACAAAAATGATTGTAAACACTAGTCAAAGTTGATTCTCCAGTATAATGAATCTGGGAATTTGAGCCATCAACACTTCCCAGACAAATACTTCACTCACAGTGCTTACATGGGGGAGCTTCCACACATCTCAGTCTGCAATCAAAGTCAGGGACAGGCAAAGGTGGGGAATAGCCATGGGTGTCTGTGGTACAGCAACTGCCCACTCCCCAATAAAGAGTCATAACTGAAGTTACTGCCGACCTTGAACTCGGTAACATGCAGAGATTAATTGTATTCTCTTCCTCAAACTACTGAATTCCAAAACAGGCATTTGAAAGCTTCGAACAAGTGAAGTAGCAAAAAGCTTGAAAAGAAAGCACAAATCCCAATGCCAGATGTTTATTTCTGCAGGATGGCCTATGAGATTAGTGACAAGAGACAGATTTCTGGTCTTTCAAATCCTTACAAAAATCCATCTATTGGAAAGGCTGAAGCCCAAGAAGGAGATAAAGCAACAATGCTTGGATTCAAGGTAAGAAAAAATAACTTCTGTTAGAGTGAGAGGTGATTTTGAATCTCTTACCTGCTGAACGTATCTGTCTGTAGTTTTCCACATATAATAATATTCTATTATGCTTGTTAAGGACTTCCATGGGAGCTAGGGACAGAAAGGAAAAGTAACAGTCATTGCAGGGAGCACCACACAGCCGCATGGAAATCGCAAGATTCCTCTGACTGACTGCAGCAGAGTCTTGCTACTACTAACCCTCCTAACAAAAAAAGGACAGTGTCTGAATCTTCTAACAGCATTAGATGCTCATGGGTCCTATGTTAAACTAAATGGCCTTTCAAAAGATGGTGCCTTCAGTGTAGAAGCGGAGCAGGTTACAGGTAAATTTTCATGCTGCATTGGCTCCACTGTCTACCATTCAAGAGAGGCACAATGTGGAAGAAAGCCCCACTGGCTCAGACGCTCCGCTTGAGCGGCAAAGACCCAAGCAAGAGCCACAACTACAGCATCGCAGTTCTGATTTGCTCGGTTTTTATGGAGTTAGACCATTTAAAATAATAAAAATAACAGAATTGTGCCATGCCAACTCTATTCTCTGCATGAAGATCTCATCAAGACCAGAGTCCTGTGCTGCTTCCAAGTCCCTCTGTCTAAAAGATTAGAGCATGGGACAAGCTAAAGTGAAACTGCTTGTTCTGTTGCAGAGGACTCAAACAGTGAAACAGCAAAATTTGGCTCTATTTACAGCACTCCATCCAATCTGCAGGCTGAGCACCTAGGGTGGAGCTTTGGCCAAACTACAGGGATACTTCCCTTAGATCCTCAAGATTCATTTTTTTAAATTTTCCAAGGACCCTTTCTGAAATAGTATTATAAAAATGACTGAATGTTCACGTTTCAGAAGGCCCAGTACTTACTCTCCTTCAGACACAAATTAATCTGAAGGCAGCTAGGCTGTCACAACACTTTCCTAAATCATCTCTCAGTTGTACTGGAGCAGACAACTTTTAATTTACATCTCTGAAGGGAAAGTTAYCATCTGTGATTTGAAATTCTGACTGTACAGAGGGCTGTCATCAGTATGAGATCTCCTTTTCCCCAGTTTACAACAAGACACGTGCTCCAGTTCAGAGCCCTCTTCTTCAGACTGAAGAAAAACAAGGTAGCTTAGACATAAGCTGTAAGCCAGCTCTGTCACTGGTCAGAACCACGCACCATGCGGCCCTCATTTTGCATACTTACAAAATCTTGCTGAATGTCAGTGAAATCTTTTCCATATTTTTCTAGTGCTTCCTCAAAGAGGTTTGCCTCTGAAGCAGACCACTCCTCCATCTCATCTCTGCACAGCACTGGCCCACCCTGTGGCACAAGCGCAGAGATCGCCTTGGAAATGTCATAGACATTTTTGTGCAAAGTGTCCATAGCGTGGAACTACATGGTAATAAAAAACAAACATAAGGACAAACATTCAGGGGAAAAAACACTGAGAAATGAAACAACCATAACAAAAATCATGTACTGAGATTTGAGGGTGAAGTATTCTGTATCTACACAAAGTCAGTAGAAGCTTGTTCAACCTCAGACTCACTGTAACTATCAGTGTACAGGTCTAACATTCACTAACAATAGTGGGATTTTTGGAACAGGAGGCTCTACATATCCATAGTTTCTACTTCATCTACTTCATTCTACTTCATCAGCGTAGCACACCCGTTAAGGAAACGCACATGATATAGCCCTGGCTCAGCAGGACTAAGCAGCCCTGTTAGGTTTCATCCACAGACGGGGCCTCAGAATAGGTATCTGAGGGTATATTGTCTAATAAACTTAGCCATGCATTTTTTTTTGTCAAACAATCCACTAGATTTTCATACAAAAACAAATATTTAATAAAAGCAGCATATACACACAAACAACCACAAAGGCCTCAAATCCCAAAAAGGAATTAAGTCAGGTCACATAGCATAGCTAAGAAGGAAACAAAGAATTACTGTCAGGAGCAATTACTCCTCAGAAAGCTGAGCTACAACTGTCTGCAACTTGCGATTTGCAAGAGGTAGCAACATGCTGCGAGAGAGAAGAAATGGTGTTAGTAAATGAAAGCTTGGCTCTATTTCTTGATTTCTGTAGTTTTAATTAGGACGTTGTTTGCCTTTCATCATACCAGAATTTTGTGCACGGGCACAATTATCCTGCAGTGTTTTATCCTAGAATTTGCTCTACATATGATTTCACATTACTCCAGTTAGGAGGCAAGGCTTTGATAACAGTACTCCAGAGACTTCAAGAATTTTATTCACATTTGCATTAAATTCTCTCTAGCACAGAAGTTAGAGTTTTGCCTTTCCTCTGTCTATTCATAATCATTTATGATTATAAAATATTAACAATATCGATCACCACTCCTTAGGTACTTTAAAACAAAGCTCATGAAAGAGAGGAACCAGCTCAACTTAAGTTTCTTATCTGACTGAAAGCTTTTTCCCCAGACGATCTTGCCCAAGAGTGCCAGTGACAGTCCGTGGCGTTGGGGAAGTGATGAGAAGCGGCATTCCGACATTACAACATTGCAGACAGGCAAATAATCATTCACATTCTTTTCAAGACAGCCACTAAGCCCGTGGAGGAGATGGGCTCAGTAGCATGTGGTCAAAACATTTTAATAAAATCAAAAATTCTGGTAGAAATATACATGATGGATCAGAGGAGTCACAAGGCCAGATAAAGTTACTTCAAATGTAAATAAAGGACTCCTTTACAAAGACAATATCTGGACCACAGTAGGCCACAATTACAGTCCATCTGCCCCTCTACCTTTGCCAACTGCTATTGCAGAGGTGAATATTTTACACCTCCTTTCAAAAAACTTAAGATCCTCTTAAAATCTTACCAGTGTGATGTCCCTAGAGGCTGCTGCAGCACTCATGTGCAAACTTGGCTGTCTGACAGAACTACTGCAATCTAGTGCTCGGGCAAATGTACCGACAGACCTGAAAGAAATTAAACAGAGCATTAACTTTGCATGCAAAGCAAGCATAAACATAAACACCCAACCAACACTTCTTGAGATTAGCAGACTCCATTTCTCAGTAACAAGATTATATGGTTTTGCTCTAGTTCTGAGCCAGAGACCATTTTCCTCAGATGTGGTTTGTTATTATGAATGCTTTACTTGACTTAGTTCATATGGCCAAATAGGCTTAGGCGTAGGAGGGGAAACGGTGAAAGACTCGAGAATCACAAATGGGTGGTTTTGAGCTGTCTTATCCCCTACCTCTCAGAGGCTCTCTGAAACAAGGTTTAACAGAAATTGATCATAATCAAGCTTTATGAACGGCAAAACCTTTTCCACAAAAGCAAGAGTAGTGCTTGATTGTCCAAAGGTACAAAGACAGATGCCAAGGCCAGACAGAAGGAAATGCAGCAATCCAATCATTTTTCTAAAAGTTTCAGACAAATTAAAACAATTCTTTATTTTAAAAGCATAATATAATATTTTATAATAATATATACACGCACAGTATACAGCCTGCATTTACACCAGGCTCGTATGGAAGAAAGGGAGAGGCATTACAGAAATTCTCAGTGACCCGCAACAGAGAACGGCCCTGCCTCAACAACTACAACAGAAAAAGACTTTTTCAGCCAGATCACTTCCCCAAACTAGTTCACAGTGCAAAGAGGAACAAACTCCAGTACCAAACAGTGCAAGAGTAGGAAAAGAAAATATGTAAGCAGTAGTTGTCATCAAATACATATTTTTGGCCAAAAGTCTCTCAGGCTTCCCCTACCCATGCTCTCAGCCAGGCACCCCTTTCCAGGTTCCCGGTGAGCTACGCTTCCGGCCACTCACCCCATCCCTGCCTCACAGCTCACCCTCCCCAGCTTCAGCTGAGCCGATACTTCTTTCTGTAGGATATAATTATAAACCGGACCACTTTGCTGATTATGGACAACAGCAATCTTTATCCTAATCTTTTCAGTGCCTCCGTTTACAGCATGAATCCACAAGCAGCTGTAGCAGCACACCAAGCAGGCAGCAGCGAACAGCCAGAGCTACCTAGAACAGCTTCACTGCCAAAAGTCTACTCGCGCCCCATCACGAAGCAGCTCCGCGGTCACTCTAAACTGACCCACGTGCAAACMCCCATCCACAGGGGCACTTCCACCCTCTTGCTTCCCGCTAGATCCTCCCATCACCGACACCAGAGTACTGCGTGGCTGAGAGGCAATTTGAATTAACCCCACTGAAAATTAACCCAGCAAACAACAAAAAAAAGACAAAATAAGGGAAGTGCTCAGTGTTTTGGTGGTGTCCTGTACTTCACTTGATTAGAAGTGCCTGCAAAAGTGCACCCTTGTCAAGAAGGGACCCATAAGAAGCAGGAACATCCTTTGCTAGAGAGTTACTCCCAGCTCTCCCCATCACTCCTTCATCTGTTTTTTCCACCTTGCTGGTGGAGATGATCATCTCCCCACTTTCACCCATTTCCCTATGCTCATCTGATCAAGTGGAATTAATCTGTTGTACATGAATCAGTTTGTTCAGCAAGTTTCACTCTACTGTTGGTGCAGGTCAAGGGAAACAGCAATATACAGTGCAAGCAGCACAGTGAAACTTCCAAGCATGAAATTTGATGGCAATTCCCTGGTGTAGCCATAACACAAAGGATATTTTAAGGTCAATTTAAAAAAAAAAAAAAAAGCCCAGACAACAAAAAGGACCTGTTTAACTAAATGCAAAAATGTGCTAAGTGATTTTAACTAGCAGATTTTCTCCAATCTAGACAACGGTTAACATTTTTATCTTAACTTAGCTAGCCAAGTTTCACTCTTGGTTCCCTGTTTTGGAACTCACACAACAATGAAGCAGCCATGCAAACCTTTTAAAGTTCCTCAAAACAGATCAGCTGGTCAAAATTGCCCAAAATTTATAATAATGGCAAGTTTGATGTTCAGACTACATAGAAAATCAATTTCCTTGTACTCAGAATTGTACGGCACACACATTTCTCATCTTGTGCCCTTAAAATGCTGCATTTCACTCCTCCATCATTTTCCTCTATTCATTTTTTTCCTCCAATATTTCCCTCAAGTTTATATCATTCAACTTGTTGAATGCATTTACTGCTCTGATAAATGCGCTCTTGTGGCATCATTCAACAGTTTTGATCAGAAGTAGAGCACCCTGATCAAAACAATTTGTCCAGACAAATTCTTACATATAAGTTCTAGTGTTGCCTCTTTAGAGAGCATCCTGTTAACTCACCCCACAATGGGCCATAGAGAAAATTCAACATGATGACTCAAGAGGGAAAGTCAAGATGTCCAAATGAATCCAGGCCCAATTCAGCAGTGTCTGACAAGTAGATTTAAGTTCCCGCTTTTCAGGGCTAAAGCCCTTGGCTGAAGACAGCTGCTCTGCAGTCAGGGCCCACATCTATCAGATACCATGGCCAAAGAGCAGAATTGCGAAGACCAGCAAGCCCACTACTTCTAGTAGCTTGTAATTCTGCACACCCTTGTTGTACCTCTATCCAACGGTAACTTGCTCCACTGACTAAACACATCTGTAGGCCCAATTATTCATCTTCTCACACTGCTTTCCTCCCACACTTCCAGACAGTCCTACAAACTTGCCTAACACACGCAGTACGAATTTGAAGAGTATTACCATTCTTCTTTGACGGTTAGAATTATTCAGTCACAGGTTGCAATGGGAGCCTAAAATTTAGTATATGCTTCTGTTCATATAAACGCACAACAGTGTAGAAGTTCAACAACATTTTAAAAAGCAGAAATTGATGGACAAAGATTGCTTCAGGCTGCCACCAAAAACACCAAAAAAACCCACCATACATTTTCGCATCTAGCATCTCTACAGATTTGCAGGCTTTACTTTATTGGGCCTACCTACTTGAATCTAGGCATTAGAAAACACCCAGACTCCGTCAAGAAAATGTTTTATGAGACATCTCATCTAGCAAATTATTATTGGATGTTGAAATGTCATTGACTTAAAGGGAGAAAATGAGCAGAGTAATGAACCATCAAGAATTTAGTTCACTGGTCTTCTGCACATTGTCCAAAGTATTTGAAAAACCTCACCCATTACGGGATAATGTTTATATGCCATTTGCTTTTACTTTATGAAAGTTATTAACTGTGAAACGTAAAACTGCATAGCTGTTCCGAGTCATGCAACTCCCTGCAAAGCATGCAAAACATCCATCATTTCAAAACAGAGCACATGAATCAAGCAACCAAAACTAGCTTTCACATTAGTAAAGCACAAAGAACATAAGTGCTAGAAAAAGAAGTGTTATTAAAATTTATATATTCAAAGAGGGAAAATGCTCTTACCGTGCTACCACCAAGAACTGGTCTATCTGCTTGTCTACTAGCGGATTAAAGGCTTCCCAAACTTTTGTTTCAAGCTTCGACTGATCTCTTCCATCATCCTCGCCTGGTTGAAAAGCAAGTTAGAAATGTTTGGTGTGACTGTTTTAAAATAGAAGTATTTTCTAAATTGTCTATCTCACAATAACTCAACTGCCAAACCATCTCGGATTCCCTGCTTTACAGGCAGTAAAAGTTAAAGTTTCATTCACCCATTTGCCTCCGGCAGTATCAGCTGTACTTAGCAGCTGGACAGACACAGCAGCCCAGCTCATCTGAATCAATCAGATCTTCAAGAACTGGTTTCACAGGGCACATATAATGGGAAACAGAGTATGTCTTTCTCTGAACAAGACAGTCTCTCCTCAGCCCCTCTCCCCAGTTTCTCTCTCTCCCCTCTAACTTGCAGCACTTCCAGAAAAAGAGACATTTCCAGCTGCTCTGATCAGGCAAAGAGTAGCTGGTTGAACTGCATCAGCACACTGTCTAAGGGGGAGCTCAGGGCAGACTCTTTTGCTTCTATTTTCCTGACTCTACACAAACCAAAATACCCTGAAAAAATACAGGAGCTACTGAGGCCTTTTTTCTTTTTTTCCTCCCTTTAAAACATCTGGAGATTATCCTTCTCCCAAGCCCAGTCTTGGCCTGCTGAGGAAGAGAATGCCTTTCAAATTAGTTCATCCTCACTTCGGAGGCAAGCCGAGTTGCTGAATAAATACCAGCTTCACAGGCAAATTAAACAAAAGTCCTGACCAGTCCATCTGCCTGTTCTAACATTAGGCCAACAGTATCAGCAAAGCTCCTAAGCAAAGATGGAAGTGCTTTCTTACTTTCACATCTCTGCCCACATAGACAATTTGGTGAAGGTCTTTCCAAAGTGGTTCACAATCCCTTCTGTTTTGGGAAGAGGATACAGAGGAACATATCTCTGTGCATCACCTGGGTCTCAGAATGGAGCAAGTAGATACTTGTATCCCCATCCCTCTCAGGTTTTACACACACTTCTGGATCTGTAGGGTAGTGCAACGACAAATCCAAAATAAGCTACTCTTCAGCTCCCTGTTCCTTAGGCCAGGCTCCTCATGCTCCTTCTGCTCTATGATACAGCAGGGGCAGGCCAGGGTCTCACAGCACGTTCAGACCAGCAAATTATTCCTCCTGCCTGTTCTGTAGGTGAGAAGTCTAGGCTGGCAGCCAAGACTAACGGCTGGGGAGAGGGCTCTTAGGAAAAAGGCACCCAGCAGTAATGGGCAAATTGATGAGGAGAGACAGCATTTAACTGGTAATAATTTGGGAGGAGCCCTTACAGGGAAGTGATACTTGATTAAAAACACAAAAGGCTTTTATAGACATGATGGAAATTTGTGCTTCCCATGGAAATTCTGAAATGTCTTAATAAAAAGACTGCAAGCTCTAAGAGAGCCAATTAATTCAATTTGTTTCAATAACTTTTATGATCTGGACAAATGCCCACTTCAAGACTGGTTTTATAGATAACTAATTGCCTTCACTGGGCAACAGTTTCAGTCACTAACAAATCAGGCCCTCACTCTGCACGTGACCTGGGGATGGAACCTCCGTGGCCCATACCCATGCCAGCTGCACACGTGGAAGTGGCCATATACAACATGGCCTTTTGACGATTTTAAATAAATCATGGAAATTACCCTCTTTTAATAAGTCTGTTATGTCTGCCTGGTATCTGTTTCCAACTCGAATTTCTCCTTTATCAGCAAGTAGGGTCTTTTGTTGAGGATCATACACTAGTGAATAAAAGAAGAAATCCTAAAAATAAAACAAGAACAAGAAAGTAAACAGTATTATTAACTTTTATTTTAAGCTTTGCAGACATACTAGCAAGCTTCCAAGTTTGGTTTTGCTACCTGTATAGATAAATATCAGGTGAACAAACAATAAACAAAGCACCAGTTTTAAAACCCAATGTTAAATTCTGTCACTTTCTTTTACATTGACAGTGTAACAGCTGCCCTCAAAAAACAGCAGTTCCCTTAATATAAAATCGTTACAGTTAAAGTGAGCACAGTTCCTCTTGCACAAACAAGGCTCTTGGATCAAGAGGGCCAAAAGATAATTTTCAGTAATACCAGCTATTTTAGAACATACAATTGCACTTTCCCATATACCAAAATAGCAGTAAAGAGATGCTAGTGATTTATCTGCCCAGAAACACTGATACAAATTAAAGCATAACTACAAATTGTTATAGCTGTACCAACAAAATGCCCCAGTGAGACATAATGCCCCAGACAATCTTGGTGGCCTATGCTGGACTCAATTCAGTGTGACAGCATTTATCGTGTGCTGGGCGACCCAAAAGGGAAACGGCACTGCAGACGTGCCCTCACAAGTGAGGAATAAAGGGGCAGGAGCCCTTCCCTCAGCCTGCTGACTATACTCTTGCTAATGCAGACTAAGATGCAGCTGACCTTCGCGAGGATGCACCACAGACTCATGTCCAACTTGTTGTCCACCACCATCTAAGCTTAAATTGCCATGTGTCCTCCTACTCATTGTTGGGTGAGGAAGAGGGGTAGTAAATTTGGTGGTGGCAGCAACTAGCTGCAGGTGGTAGTAGATTAATTTGTTGCCTTTGGCTCAGTCAGTGAGGAAAAAGGCTAAAAAGGCTGTTTGGCTTCTGTCACCTGGGAAAGTATGTAAAATAAAAGTTCATACCAGAATAAGAATGACCAGCCACGGTGGTGAAAGAAAACAACCACAATTGTAACTCCTTCACTACGTGATACAAGTGATTAACTTTTTTGCACAGATAAGTATTTGGCTATAGTTACTAAGTGGCACATCAGAGCCCATGTGCAGTCTATGAAAGAACAGTGTGGGATCTGGGGCAGGAAGAGAACTCTGCAAGGTTTGTTGTTTCACGTCTTATCATAACCTCTGTTCACAGTAACACCACCACTGGGAAGAAGAAACGTTTCTGGGCAGAAACGCAGGATGTGCCGTTTTTCACATCTCAAGCTTCTGGCTCTAGGCGGCCTGCTTAGTATCTCTCATTCCATGCTCGCCTCATTTTCCCTTCCCCTGTATTTGCATGTCAACAGCAAGAAACAAGAATTAAGATAAAAACAGCATCATTTCAAGCCCTGTTTATCTTCACGAAGAGGAGGCGGGGAAGTCTCCCAATCACTCGCACAAAGCCTGAAAAAGGAAGAACCACTGCTAGTTTCTCCAATAATGTGGCAAAAGTTCTGTGGGCTAGACATTCAAAGCTACATATTACTTCTGCTTCCATAGCCCTGCTCATTGCACACACTCATCTAAGGCTGATGCCAGAATGGTAAAGTCTCCCAGGTTTTCCCGAAATGTCTAACACATCTTGCATCCAATCACAGAATTGAAGAATTGAAACACAGTAGCTCTATACTTTCTGCTGCAATTTAATAAAGTCACCATTTTTCAGAGGAGATCAACATCTACGAAAGGAAAAAACAGCAAGCCAGCCAAACCTGCTTTGCTACTTGAGAATGTACCGCGTAAAAAGATGTCACCTATAGAGCACAGTACGAGGCAAAAGAGAAATCTACCCTGATCTCCTCCAGCAGAAAACATATCTCATTTCCCCAGAGTGAAAGCAGTAACTTTAAAGGTAGGAACAATCTCACGTTATATCATGATAACAGGATAAAAGTCATAACTAAGGCTTGGCAACATACTGTTCTAACACCCAGTCACATCAGCTTGAGGGCTTAGAGGGGGGTGGTGGACCACTGGGTTTCATCCTAAATGAATGACATTCTTGACAGCACTGGATCCAACTCCCACAGGCACCAGGGTCAATTTACATCAACCTACCAACAGAAGGGAGCTTCAGAGTAGATGAAAGCTCATTTATATTATAGCTGTGTAAGGAAATCTGGGTCTCTTGCTCCCTGACACACACAAAGTTCAAGATACTATAATATTTTGAGGATGTATTGTTGCATAAATAAAATGTAGAAAGAGGGTCTGTCTTGCACGCTTCCACATTATAAATATAGTGAGTGTTTTATTTGTTCCAGCTCCAAAATACCTAACTGTAGGACAAAGTATATGCAGTGCAACAGTAATGCTTTTCAGGCACATTGCCGAGCAAACGTACAAACCAAACACTGTAGTATACTCACACTGTGGGCTCCAAGGAAGGCCAGATTCTGCAGGCAGTTTCTTAACACTGTCTTTGTTGGACAGGGAAAACTATTGATTGTGCAGGGGTTTCCTCCTATGATATCTGACGGATGCCTTATTATATCTCCTTTACACATTATTACTGTGTATTTAGTAGGCCAATGAGAATCATGTGATGAAACATCCGAACAGACTACATGTTTCTGATTGCTGTTCTTCCCCACCCCTTTTTGGGGGCAGGAACAAGGGAACGCAGGGGAAGGAAGGGAATAGTCTTCTACAAAATAAAACCCATCCTTCTCTACTGGTCTCAGATGATCTCTTTATATCTCGTCCAGTTTAGTCTTGGTTCAAGTGTGGGTAAAAGAAAGACTGTGGTCCAAATGTGGGTAAAAGAAAGACTGTGGTCCCCAGTTAGAACACAAGAGCACTTCCATCTGCCTCCATAGCAACATGAAATTCAGCTGATGGAGACAGACTTGGATTTCTGAAGACATTAATAAACGGCAGTTTAGTGTCAATGCAAACTATAGTCTAAGGAACGGAGCAGTTCCTGGTATACTCCAAAGGGCAAGGGAGCTTTTGATCACCACTAAGTGAAGAGAATCCTACATGACATTTTTCAGGAGTTTCACAAGAGCAACAATATTCACAAATAGCAAGGTTCTTCAAAAACCTCCAAACTCATTTTAGCTGTCAAAACTGTATATGTTGCTATTGCAACAGTGAAGAAAAAGAAGAGTTTTCTGTTTTAACTTCAGATCCCAGAAAACATGCTACATGTTTGGAAAAAATCAAAACGACCTGCCAAAAGTTAAAATTAAACCATGACTTTCTGCTTCTCCAAAGTGTTATACAGACACATATGCTCAGAGCTTCCCTACCCAAGCCCCTAACTACCAGTAGCTATAGCCAAGAGCCAAAGCCAATAAGAAACTGCAGAAAAATTGGCTCAAAGTGAAAGTACAGTACAAAATTAGTGGTTAGTTCATTACAGTTTGCAACCTTACTTTCATGAAGTCACTTGGGGTGAAGGGGGAATATGTTTTAACTATGTAGCATTTTATTTTTAGGGGGTACCAAAAGGAACAGAAATGCCAGACATCTACCCAGCAGGCAAGTTTCACACAAGCCCCTGCATATATCATAGCGGGGCAGTAAAATAAATGGGGACATATAAATAGCTTCCTGCAGAATAGGGAAATCTAATGCTCCTGCCCTTCTCTTGATCTCCCTGAGAATTTAGTATCTACTGGAAATTCAGGTTTTCCAGTTGCCTTTTTTTCCCCCCCTCTCTTCCTCCTATTCCTCACTTTTCCTACTACAACCCCAGTTTTGCCAGGCACAGCAGTCAGTGCTGCACCCCTCTTCAAACCCTTCCTCCCCCCTGAGTATTTAACGTCCTTCAAGGTAGACAGCCTTGGGATGAAAACCCACTTTTAATGGTCATGATGTACAAGAAAACAAACGATAGATTCCCTAGAACTGCTTATACTTTATCGACAGAAGCCATGTTAAAACACACTTTAAAAGCCAAGGGAGAGTTAATAATGGGTTCAGAACAATACCATCCACCGCTATGAATTCACTGGGCAACAGCTACCTCCTTTTCTTAGTCTCTTTACCCTCCACCCAAGCACATTTGTGCTCTTGAGCTTTTAATTTCTTTACCATCTGTCCCAAGCTAGTTTGCACCACAGTGAAGTACTGTGTTAAGTGACAGGAGACATTCAGGAAACTCTCTCATTCTGTGAAATCTCTAAGTGCCTGCTCAGTTTAAAAATAACCCACATCGCTCAGCTTGCATACTGAGAGTTCAAAAGGATGAAAAAGAGAGATATCTTTCCATCCCTACATCTGCAACTGAGCAGTTGCATGACCATAGGAAAGACAGCTCCCTTCTCTATGTACCTACCTGTAAAACTGGTGATAATGAAAGTGTTTTGGGAGCTACTGAGAAGGAACACTGCTCAAGAGTTACATACTAGCAAAATCTAAACTAATTTCAGTGTGATTAGCTTTTGCTTTCAAACTGATGTATCCTGTGCTGGTAATGAGCATTTCTGAATACAACAGTCCCCGCTTGACGCACTACCATTTGGCAGCCCTGAGCAGATTCGACATGTTTTTGGTTTAACATTCCAAAAAGAAGCCTGACCACTTAATCCCTTTGCTTTGTTTAAAGTTCTCCTCAACTAGAGCATCAGATTAATTTTAATCTTATGTTTAAATAACTACTAAAGAAAGTTTAAAAATGCATTTAAAAAGCCTAACTATGAGGCAGACTACAGTATGCACTTTGCAAAAATGACCTGTTTTTTCCTTGTTTCTTAAAGGCCAGTTAATGACCGTTACCCTACTGTTTTCAATTACAAGATTTTCTCTCTTGTATAACAATTAAATATTTTCAGATACAAATGTAATGCTTGCAGATGTATTCAAATAATAATATACCAAAATTGGTTATTATTCTTCAACATAAAGTTTGAAAAAATATTGCTACTAATCTCCAAAAGTAAAACCCTCAGATTGTTAAATCAAATTCCAAGACTGTCTAATCCAGCAGCAGCAGCCCACAGAGGCCTAACCACAATTAAAGGTACATAAATGTATTAATAAAGGATTACAGCTGAAAATGTTTAAAATCACAATACCACCTGAAAAAGTAAAACAAGATTTAAAGTCTGAATAGTGATTAACAGTTCAAGTCATTTCAGTTTCAACTGTTCAGCCTGAGGTACTTTTAAGGAGCCAGATTGCTAAAATTTCAGCAGATGTCAGAAATTAGCTGACAAGAAGTTTTTCAAGGATCCAAATGTCTGTGGTGGCATATGAAGAACTACCGGCAAACATTTTGGAGTCCTTTAAAAACCTATACATATGCTACTCCTTGTTTCAGATTTTGAAGCCTGAACAGTTGGTGGGTTTTTTGTTGTTTTTTTTTTTTAAACAGTTTTTATTTATGAATCAGTGAACTCAAAAATGGGTAACGAAGTTCCTCATAAATCTGAGGAGAGATCAAGCTTAAACCATATTAGCATAAACCTCTAAGATTTCAGGAGAACACAGACATACAGAATTGCAATACACTGGCTTGCTTCCTTTTCCACGGTTACCCCCTCTCGTACCCTATCCTGTCAGGGGGCATGAGCCTCTGCTTGAACTTTGACTGCCAGGCTCATGAGCAAGTAGGGTTCTCTCTACAGCATAAGGGACTGCTTACCATCACAAGGATGGAGACAACAAATCTTGCCTGCTAGAGATGCATCAGAAGGAAAATGGTATTGAGCCTAAAGCTTCCCATTATCAATGCCCATTACCCTTAAGAAATGAAAAAAGAGCAGCCTTTGAATTATAAGACTTGCAAAAACCCACCAATCTTAAGTTGTGCCAAAATAAACTGTTCAAGCTTGACAATTCACAAAATGGGTTCATACCTCCCGTTCCAGATATGATTTAAGGGATTCTGTCTCATTTAACAGAGTAACGCTGCATTTGCCTCTAAAAAAAAAGAAAGAAATCACATTTTAGGAAAAAAACATGCATCTTAAATGTTTGTGTGATGCACAAAATGGTACTACAGAAGTTTTGCACAAAATTTATTCTTACATTGAAGCATACTTGAATAACCATAATGGCATTTGGGTTTTGAATAAAAAGCATTGGAGGAAAATAGCCATTACCTAATGTGTGTGGCTGGCAGAGATTCCAGCTGCCGTGAGAGAAACAATTCACGATGTCGCAGCTGATGCTTCTGCTTCTCTGGTAAATCAACCATTTCTGGATTTTCCATCTCTTCTTCCATTTCTCCTAGTCATAAAGAGACAAATTGAACATCAAGAACACAGGGCAAGTATTGATCCTTGGCCAAACAGAATGCACTGCTCCATAACCATTGATAAATAAGAAATGGGCACAATACACAGATGAAATCTAACTTCATCTGAATCCTCATATTTCAGTCAGCTGAACAATTAGATAATTAGTATATAGCCTTTAAATTATGTCTGTGAATAATTCTAATTGGTCACCACCAGAATCAAAGCTTTCCAGGTACACACAACTCACACTAGCTAACCAAGCTGCAAGTTGCACCAAAATTTGCTGCCAACAAAACTCCTCTAAAAAGAGCTGCTCTTAGAGACCATCACTGCACTGTCAGCTTCATCAGGGAGAAGCTGACACACAACAAATGAGGCAGTAAAAGTGAAGTCTTTTCTCTTTGCCAGGTATCAGCAACCTTATACCCTATTCTTCTTTCAGAAAAGAATCACAGCCACAGACTGTCCCATCCTGACTTCAACAGCTTCTGAAGGAAACGCTGACTGAAAAGGTTAGTTCTTTCATTTAGTGTATTTTCTTCTGTCCATCGCAACCACAGCCCATAGATCCCAGTCACAAGATTAACTGGAATGCAACCAACTTGCCTTGCAACCAACCCTACCAACCAGACCACAAGCATCTGACCGTCTGCAGGAGTGTCTGCAGGGCTGCTGCGTTTCAAAAGCCTCCCCTGTTCTGCGGGCAGGATCTGTGATCTCCGACTGAGCTACGCTATCCCCATTCAACCATTTTTTAAATGAACGCCAAAGTAAATATATGAAATCACATCCACACTGATACACAACTGATCCAAAACATCTCTAGGCATCTTCTAGAAAGAAATAATTATCCTTATGTTTTGTTTTCATTAGCAAGTATCCTCTCAATTACACCAGATAAAGCAGTTGTAGGCAAAATACTCCAAGGAAGCAGCAAAGCTTCTCCATGATGAAGGACTGCAAGAGAAAACACCTGACTTTTCCCTTCCCTAAGAAGTAAAGGCAGTTACTATATTTTCCAAAACCATGGAAAAGTTTCCCAGATTGTAGCAGAGTGAGCTATAGAGTCCTGTATAAGAATAGTAAAACTCTAATTTTATTTCAGCAATACTCTCAAAGACCAGGCTTATGCTTGCAGCTTAATTCAACAGTTGCTGCCAAGAAACCTTTCTCTAGATACAGGCACAGCTGTGATTAATGTACCCTTAAAGATTAGTTACCCATAATCCTAAAAGTTATCCCAAAAGAAAGTAAACAAAAAATATATCTGCATTTTATAAAATGCTAAAATGCATTCAGTTTTAAATAGGCCACCATTATGCCAAAAGGGGTGACTGAAAAACAACCAACCAACCAAAAAAGCCACCCCGCAGCCCTCAGGTTCCACACAATTTATCACTTTGTTTTACTGTCCTGCAAGTAGACCTGTGGTTTATATGCGCCTCAGGTAAGCAGCTCCAGCAAGAAAGCAAAAGAAAAAGAAAAAGGAGCGTAATTAAAGCAGACTGCAACATACAATAGCTATTATACCACAGAAGCTGTTGAGCATACAGCAGCATGCATTTACACTTTAATATTTTCCTAGGACACAGAATTTACATTTGTGCCAGTTTCATGGTTCTGCAGTTTACGTACTGAAGTGAATTCTGTTTTAGCTGAAAATTAATATTGCGGCTGCTGACCTACACTATAAATACACCAGCAGTAATCCACAAACAAGTCAGCAAGTTTCCAGCTAGCTTGTTTGAAAAGCTACGGACACAAAAACGCAAAGGCGTTTGCGTCTGCACTTCGGGTTTTCACAGAACGAGGCCAGGGCACTGTGTAACGCAGGAGAGAGACTGTAAGCAGCAGCTTAAAATACTTAATACCTTTGGGACATTTAACAGCCTCAAGCTTTTAAAAATTACCCTCTTTTTAAACATATCAACAACTATTTGCCAATAAAACCTACAAACAAAATGAAACCAACTAGCAAAACTGAGGTGATCTCAGGGACTGCATCACCATCAGCTAGGATCATCTTCCGACCGGTATTTTATTTACACATCTAGCTTTTGTAACAAAACAAGGAAGGTGGGAAGCACACATTTTCTTCTCATGCCAGCTCTGCTATGCGCAGCCTTTCAAAATAAAAAGGCACAATCCACTTCAAAAGACAGCTGTTTCTACAGGTAGCAAGGAACACCCCCTTGCTCCATACACATAATATTGCCACAGTTCCCAAAGCCAGCGGCAGGAAGAAAAGAGAAAAAAAAAAAAAACAAAAAACAAAGCAGCTCTAAACAAGTATCTTCCCTCTTTTTTCACAGACATGATTTAGTACCAAAAGAATGAACCTGACAAACCCCTTCTAAAGCAAATGCACACAGCAAGAACAGAGGATTGAATCCAGCACAGGGTCCTGCGCGCCTCGCTGCAGTGCGGCCAGACCAGCTCTGCCAGCACCAGCAGCAGGGGCACCCAGAGCTCTGCCCGCCGGCGCTGCCCTGGCGCGGCGCCTGAGGCCAGCCAGGCCCTCGCGCCCGGCCTCACCCTCACGTACCTCAATTATTCAAGCTTTCTCAATGAAGTGGACTTTATCCTAGAGAACAGTGGTTCCCAAGAAATAAATGGCCATAGCCTTCCCCCCCCCCCAAAAAAATATATATATATATGTGTATATATATATATACACACACACACACACGTATATTTATATATATCTTTTCAAACAAGTTTGCCTGCGTTCATGACCATACTACAGAATACATGCCGAGGGAATGCAGTAGATGCAGTATACTGGGACTTAAACAAATCATTTAATACACTCATAAAGTCTTACTTCAAAATTAATCTCTCTGCTTGATAGATGCGCTCATGCAGATTTAAGACTAAACATTTAGTCTTAATACAAACAGTAATACATCAGCTGTGCTGAAGTAGCCAATGGACTGCTGCAAGGAGTGTGTTAGATTAAGTATTATTTGATGGCACTATTTTTAATAGCACTTTAAAAAAAGCTCAGAGATGATGTTCTGTTGGAAACAAAGACAGGCAGGTTGGTCACAAACAGGGAGACTCATATGAAAACTAATATATAGGGGGAAAAATTATCAGAAAGAGTAAACATGGAACTGGCAGGAGAAACCCAGGGGGCAGAAGTCGTAATTCAGAAAGACCGGGCATATGAGATGCCAAATTAAACATCAATATTTGCTAGACTCCAGAAAGAATAGCAATTTGATACAGATCAGATTGGGCTCTCCACAACCTCAGAGGTAGAGAGCACCAGCCCTTTCCCTGCAGCCTCTGTGTTGGGTCCCACGAGCTACTGCAGGGCAGAATTCAGAAGAGCCAAGGCAAACAAGATACAGGAGTTAGGTTTCGAGAGCTCACCCAGAGCTACAGCCTAAGAGACAGCAAAGTCTATAGTAACAGAAGACTTCGTTAGCATGGTATCACTAACACCACCACTTAAAAAGTGAAAAAAATGAGGTCAAAATAGCAGGGGAACACAAAAGTCAGTGCTACTGACCTGCAAAACAGTTCCTTCAGTAGTGAAGGAAGCTTAAACTCTTGGTAATTCAACAGTTCAATTCAACAGCTCTGAAGGACGTTGTAGAAATGACGCATTTGAAAAAATTAACAGTATAAAAACAGATTCCCTCTCCCATGCCTAATTTCTAATGGTCTATATTAAGCCTCCTAGCCTCATTTATTGTCTTTCTACCAAAAGCTAGACATTGATTTATAGGTACGAGAAATAGGGTGGAAGTTTTAACAAACTGAAATCCTTATACTTGGACAGTTTAGAAGGAGTTTGCCACATGATCAAGACATCTCGTAACAATCCCTTCCAAGAGTTTCTGTGAGCCTCCTGAGCAGCCAGTCATGGCCACTATTGCAGGCAGGACACAGAGCAAACAGGCCCTACTCCTGGCACTTCACCTGTTCTTTCCTTGCCACCCTACCCCCAGAAGAGGAACTCACAGTTTCATCCTCTCAGTAACAGAGTCAAAAAGGTCATTAATGGATTAGTGAATACAGCTCCTCTTAAATCAGCACGTGTGGTGYGGGGAGAAAACGGAAGCGGGAATAAAGCAGCTAAGAACTCATTCATGAGGCTACAGGCAAACTGCATTCGACCAACTAGTGTTATTTAAAAAACAAGCTTCATAGACCTGAAAGTGCTTAGACACACAGGCCTCATGCAACTCATGGACTGATTGAGTAATGACACCTTACTGCTGCAAGACATTTATTTTTAGAAGCTCTGGCACTTACATAGACATGTTGCCATATACGCCTGGCACCCAAACACCAGCTGCTGAAAGCTAACCATAAACCTGTCAAAAGCTACTCCTGCTGCCCAGCTGGCACTAACTACTTGGTACTCCAGCTACCACCAACTACTTGCTCACTGATTTCCAAAGTGGGACTATATAAATATATATATAAAGTGTATGTGTGTATATATGCATATATACGTGTAGGTATATGCATATATACATACATAAACACACACACAGTCACAGCACCCATTAGCAGTTTAAGGAGTCAACTAGAGAAGTCAAAATGCTCTTCTCTTTCATCAAGTTCTACCTGCACTTTCATTTGCATAGAATATTCTATCTTAACCTATTACAAAGTCTTTGAGTAAGCACATTAAATAGGAGTTTTCTCCTGGTGAAGCAGGTTCATTTCAGAAACAGGTGGAGAAACTCCCTAGAATAATTTGCAAGGTGATTCAATAGGCTTATGAATAAGAAGTGCAAGCAGTGTATGGAAGCTATTATACAGCCGTAAGATTTATAAGACGGCCCAGACAAGCTTTATATCATGTGATAAAAATAGTAAGATCACAGATCGAATCCAGGAATCAGGTTGCATACATCAGGTACTAATTTACAGTCTCCAACTACAGAATAGGTAGCTTCCAGCTCATTTTTCTTCTTTATAAAGAGTTATGAGAAAACACACCATATCTAAGTTTTTCCTGTTTCTAATGTCTGATGGGTTATATCAATATAAAGAGTAAAACTTTTTTTAATTATTATTTTTATTAAATTTCATAATCACATCTCTTCACTTCCCTTGAGAGAAACATTTATTGTAAAATAGATTTTATTTTTATATATATATTTTATATATATATAATGTTCATGTTCTTCTGTATTTGCCCAATATTTGTTTATCTCACTGCACTGATCCCAACAGTAGGTCTAAAATAAAGGCATCTTAGACATAAGACTGTGTGAATCCAGAAATGTCTGCAGTCAGAAAGCTCCATTAATCAGCTGAACAAAGGCAGTTAAAAGATCAGCGATGCAGATATGTACATCTACTGCAAATGCATTGAAATGAGGCAACAGGAGACTTTATGGAAATGAACTCAAAGTCAGTGACAGTGTTGAGCATCTTTACTAGAATCTTAATATGATGAAATTAAATTTTGTGGATATCATGCAGGATGTAGATTTTTTCCAAAGTAAAGAACTAACTGCTACCCATGAGCATACTTTTGCTCTCTTCTCGCTCCTTGAGAACAGAAGCCACACAACCACACATCCATCTAAACAAATGGAAGTCATTTAGTGGCAATTTTATTCTGCACCAAAAGGAAACATAAAGGAAAAAAAAATTAGTTACTAGTGAAATTTACACTAAAAGAGAGCCCTAGTTTTTTCTGGTGGCTTTATTAATAGGATTGTTCTACAGAGGAATCTTCCTGTCTTTCAAACAGATATGAAAATGAACAATTATTTGTTTGCATGGAGGAAAAAAAAAAAAATCCTATCACAAAAAAAAAGATCAGTCCTTTCAGGTTCAGAGAACATTTACTTGGGTTCAAAGAGAGATTTTTTCAGCCTTGAACATTGCATTTCTTTGAGTCATTCCTACCTGCTTCATTTATTAAATCTACTGAAGTGAGACACAGATGAAGTAATCAATAGTCACGTTGTTTATGGTCAAGCTTCTATTAAGCTTCAGTATTCTTGGATAAAATGAGTACTACTGCACCAAGATATCAAAAAAGCTTTACCTGCTACCACAGTCCTGCAGCACAGTCAAATCTCATCTCAGTGCCACATGACTGCTTTCCAATGAACAGTTTTTACTAATGCAATAGAGAGACTTGGACATAAAAACTACAAGAGAAAATATTCAAAATTATCAATAAGGAGCTAGTTTTGCTGCATTTTTTCCCAGTGGCATTACAGTGCTGAAAACACAGCAAGACATTACATTCATTGTTAAAACTAGCTATCTGATTTAATCTCTGTGCAGCACAACTATGCAGATTGGTATTACATATGCATCACAGCCTATGCATGCATATACTGAGAAGTATATTAAAAGACAATGATGCTTTTTTACCTAAACTGAAATGTTGATATATGCAGATCTGATTGCTTCTCTTTCATTTATCTGTGTGCCTACAGGAAAGCCTTTAATTACAAGGATAGATATGACTATCTATCCATGCTTTTTGCCAAATTTTAGCAACCTAAACTCTTAAGTCTCCCATGCTTCATTATTAACAAGCAAAGTCAGTTTAGTAACTCTACCTGCTTATTTTTTTCCCTTTGTAACATACCTGCTTTGGTAACTGTTGTTAGTGCTATGTCTATGACCTCGCAAGGATGGGATGAGAGGGACACTAAGCTGGCAGAGGAAGGTGTAATGAAGCTCAATCTAATCCTCACTAGCAATTAGAATAGAGTCAAACAGGCTGGAAGCATCCCAGATAAAGTGCCCAACATCACGTTAAAGTTGCACTAATTATCCTCCTGGAGATGGATATTCCTCTAGAGAGGTAATTAATGCACCAGGCTCACACCATTTTAATTGAATTTAGAATGCACGTATCTACAGCAGCTTCTCAGCTGTTTCACGTGCTTTTTTTGAGCTACCTCAGTGTTTCTGTAAATTCTTGCCTTACAGATTTACACAGGCAAATATCTAATCTATACTTGCACACTTCTACTTTTTTGGACACCCTTTCTAGTATTTTTAATCTGTTCTCTAATTGAAGAGAACTGTAACACATTTGTTTTAAAATAAACAGCCATCTCCACTCAACTAGGTATCTCACACGTCTCCAATATGCTTGACAGAGGAGTGTGACAGCAAAAGGTAACAGAGCATTCTATAAAATAATAAAACTGAGAAATTAGTTACACAATGAATACATGCGAAGGAGTAGGCTTTAGTCTCCAAGTAAGATTGCACAATCTTTTGAATTTTATGATCAGTTTCAAGACCTTCTTTTTCCTCTTTTTTTAAACATAAAGTAACAATAGTACTCAAGACAGTCAGGGTTTTCAAACCTCCATTTGGTTTGAAGCCTAGAGATTCTTCTTCTTCTAACAGAACGAGCTGAACACACACACACACACACACACACACACACCCCCAAGATGTCCTAAAGTTTACTAGTTTTTAAAATCTATTTACTGAACATGTTCAGAGGAAAACTATGTCTCTTTAAATTTCAATATTAGTAATGTTTTTCAAAGAAAATTCCTGTTAACCGAACTGGATGTTTAAAGTTGGCTTCCTATGTTCAGGCTATTTGATTTACTTGGAAGGAAAGTTTACAGTTTTTATTTTTCTCTACCAATCAAAAAGAGCATTCCCCCCTTTCTTACATTACTTCTAATAAGCTATTTACGCTCCTCCCAAAAACTACAAAATTCACTTTTTAAAAAGAAAAAAAAAGACGACACCTTTATTCAGCCCTAAATGAAAACTTCTGTTCCCTCCACCATGATAACTAAACCACAAACCATCTAACTTTTCACATTTTCACATAGCTTTTATTGGGGGGGGGGGGGGGGGGGGGAAGGTCAGCCAAACAAATAATGCAATTCATTGGAGATGGATACAGGGAAAGGACATTTTAAGTTTATAATATTGGTACTTGCAATTGCAGTATCAAATTTCTACCCAAGTTTGGAAATTTTGTGTAGAAGTGACTTGAACACAAACAAGCTTACTTGCATGTTTGTCTGCCAATACAATAAGTGTACTTGATATGTCTCTTCTTCTGTAGAAACAAACCACCTTTGCTTCCACATTTCCATTGGCAGTCTGAAACAGGAAAAAGAAAAATTGAATTGAGCACAAATCAAAACCTAAACTGTATATACTGAACTAGAAAGCTTCATAAATAATGAGCAATTTTGCCACACGGGCTATACAGGATCATCTTCTAGCATCTTCCAACTGCACAGACGTTTGCTAACATGCCAACTCCAATGTGATCCACTCTAGGGTTTCGAGGGTAGGGAAACTGAGCTTGGTCCTTTGCTCCTAATTCTTTCTGCAGGATAATCACTTTAAGCAGTTACAGATATTTCAAGGGGTGAGAAAAAACACTTACCTGCAGTTACAACATATCAACAGGCCACTTTGCTACTTTTCAGGGGATGCCTGCATTTACCAGAATGCAAAAAGCATCTTTAAAATCCCAGTAAAAATAACCATGAAATATAACAACAAAATACAGGCTTAGGTTCAGCTTTGTTTGCCAAACTCAGAAGGACAATAGAAAAAGCAAGAAAGAACCTAGTCACTACTATCTCTACAAAAGAAATAGATAACATTTCCCTTTTCTGACAGCACTGACAATATTCTTCCAGATAAACAATAAGCAACTTGAGAATCATTCCAAAAGAAGAAATAATGAAGCTACAGCAGGCAATCAACTCTACACCAGTGACAACGTACAAAGAGGTCTGAATTTCGGGTATTTTTTTCCCCTTAAAACTCTTAAGATGAGATAGGTGATGAGTTTCTTGTAAGACAGTACCTGACAAATTGTACCTGGCTTTATGCCATTCCTAGAGGAAGTACATCTACTGGCTTTTAACAGACCCAGCCAGTGAATTGTCCCTAAAATAAATAATGGAAATGTAACTTAAAGTGGACCCTGCCATTGAAGAGTCTTCGAAAACCAGAATGAAGACACACAGTTTAATAAACTAGAACACTGATACATAAATGCCCTTCCAGGAAGCCTCCAAAAAATTGATGGACCAGCAATCTGTCCACAAGGAGAGAGAAGAGGAAAAAATAAAAAAAAGCACTGATATATACTCTAGCTGATAAAATATGGAGGAAAAACTTAATGTCATATTTTAATGAGAGTTTTCCTAACACAAATAATAAATATATACACGCACAAATATTTTTACTGGTAGCCTACCAGTTTTTGGTGCAGCGCCTGTAGAATTTCTAACAAAAGTCTTCTAACCTTCTCAGATAAATCATGCAGAACTTTTACCTTTGTATTATGGTTCCTCAAAATATAAAAGTCAGCTTGTTAAATGCAGACAGCTACAATGCAGAATTATCCATTTCAGTTAATCGTCTAGACTCCATTTACACTCAATGAAAGAAGAGGGGGAAAAAAAAAAAGCAACTCAAGATATGATTTATCTCAACCAGAAATACCCATTTCAAACAGTATGGTCAGAGAAATCACAGCCCAAGCAAGCCTATCTTCCTCCATCGATGATAGAGTGAGTTTAGGATGACTAGCTTGGCTACAGACATCTACACTATGTACCTCTGAAGTCTGGAAAGGCAAGATGAGACACCCAGGCTGAAAGCACCATTCTTTTTACAAACTTGGGTGGGGAGGAGCAGAAGAAACTTTCCTAGAAGGCAACCAGCAAGTCTGCACCCTTTAACTGATGAATTACAGCTATTAATATCACCTGGATATGGATCCCCTTAACCCTCTTCAGGCACAGGATATCCAAAGGAATAAAAGAAAGGCAGTTCTCCTTCACTGGGAAAAAAATATACACATTTATCCTCAGCTTCCTAATACATAGGACAAGTTCTGAACTTCTAATGCTGAGACAAGGTAGACAAGTTCGCCACTAGCTAACCATTTTAGGAGATCATTACTATTTCCGCAATGGAAGAGGCACAGAGTATTTCTGCAGAAAACCTGCACTAAGAGGAGGGGGTTACAAGAGTGCCGTAGTCTTCATATTGTTTATCTGTCATCATTCAGAAGAGTAAAATTTATCAATAATAATAATATAAAAAAACTATCAATTTATCGTGTTTTTCCAGGACTGCTGGCCAAAGGAAAAAGCCCTCCTTTAGCCACTTGATTTAAATTCAAATGCAAAACAGCAGTGTTACATTCCTTCTTTAGGGGCTGCAATAGACAAGCTGCTATACAACTTCAGAAAATAGCATGTTTAGGGCACAGTTAATGGCTTCAAAATAGTCTTCCCTCCACATTTAGATAAAATTTCTGCATCAAGGACTTCAGCTGGATTCCCACATGTAACATATCATGCTTCCTTTTCAGAGCCAATGAAAAGGAAATTTGGCAGCCAAAATACACTGGCCCAAAGGACAACTAGGAAAGACAAAATCTGAAGAAGCAGATAATAGTTCCAAATCTTTCTGTTGAGTGAGAGTCTCCCCCAAGAAAGTTCGAATTACAAAGCACTTCATCCTCTTGTCAAACTGATATTTATCTTCATATCACATGACCATGGCACAAAATCGAAGAACTGCAGAAACATCTTGCCCTACAGGTGGCCATAATCACCTTGCAAATGACCTGTAGTTGACACACTGTCCTTTCATGCCAAGTGAGAACAATCTAGCAATTCTCAAAGTGTTCCAGAACATTATCACAACAAAAGTATTTTTAAGCTGCTAATTACCAGACAACTGCTAAAGAACCATTTTGATTTTAATCAAATCAAACAGATCATACATTCAATTGCCTCCAAAGACTTGAGGTGAAAAAATAGTAGTTTACCTTATTGAGTTCTTCTATTCTTCGTATCAAATATGGGTTACTTGAAGAATTTTCGAAGTAGACATAATCTGACAAAAAAAAAAACTTTAAAATATGAACTGCTAAAAATCAAATAATGTCACATGTATACCCATTAATGACACCATATCAAATTCATTTCTTGCCACAAGCAGTATTTCCAATGCCCCCACTAAATTCAGGATTGTAAGTGAGGAAATACAAACTCTAGGCTACTATTTGCTAGCCGAAGATACAAGGAACATGCATTAGTGCAATCTGAAAGCCATAAACTCACTTTCAGAAATGGAGCTCTATTGCTTTGCTTTCTCAGTATACAGGCTGGCAATATGATGATCTTCCTCCTCCCTCTGATCACATTATTTCACTTCGATCACACTGTTTTCCTTACTTGCTTCCCTTTCTTTCATAACAAAATTTAGCTGCTTCCCCTCACCAGTAACATGCTTATCCTTCTCCCCCCAGTTCAGCTCCAATCTACTGCCCATTTACTTAGACTATGAATAATCTCATTCTTTCTTTCTCTGTCTTTTCCACTGCTTCCTGGTCTTCTGTGCCTTAAATCCCTGTATTATCCCAGAATACCCTCAACAAAACTCTATGGTAAGCCAAACACAGGTCAATAAAGTTTTTATTTTCAAGCAGTATAACCACTTCAAATTACAGGAAGAAAAGTAGTTCTTTACCCAAAGTAACTCCTTTGGAAAAAAATCACCAGAAATGCACCAAGAAGTACTATACGATAGTTTGGTATTACTAAGCTCCAAGCTTAAACACTCCTTTTTACAGATGAGGAACCGGAAGCTCAGAGTCTTGACTGGACTTGGCTTTTATCATCCAGTAAATACGCTGGAACCCAAATAATTTTAAATCTTATCTGAGGCAAAAAGAGGGCCAACTCCAGCTCCTCCCCTGGGATGCTGATCTTGCACAGTCCTTCACCATTAGATTTCTCTTACACTCAGATGCAAAAATGAATCTTTCCAAGACATGCCAGTAAATTTAAGACGACTTCCCTTTAGATTTCCCAGTTCATTGGTATTTGGAGTGCAAAACCCATAGCCCCCAGGGCATAACTCAGGAAATCTTTTTAAATGAACACATTAGCATGATGCTCCACTGCTAAATGGCTGTTTAGTGGTGTTAGCCTTTAGTAAATAAAGATAACAACTTTAGCCGTTAGCTTTAATCTTTCTAGAATGGTTGTTAAAAGGTCAGTCAGCACCAGGGATACTGTTACGCTCTTCCTCAGCCCAGGGGAGTGGAGACACCCCGAGGGCCTCTGCTACTGGAAAGCTGCATGATGCGGGTTAAAGAGTACCCTCTTAACTTAGGGGTGGCGAGGGGAGAGACACGAGAGCGGTATTCCCTCCCATCTCTTAACTTTTCTTCCTTCTTAGCCCAAGGCTCACTGCAACCCTTCCAGTTCCCCATGGAACAATACTCAAGCTCCAGGCACGGATTTTTTTCAGGATGCTGCCTGCAGCCCAGGTTATCCATAGGTCTCCATGGAGTTAACAGACCAAATTATTTGCTAAGTGACAGACACAAGAGCAGAGTAGTGAGCACTGAGCCAATGAAGCAGCATGAACTGTAGCCCTCACTAGCGACCAACACCTGACTTGTTCTTGTGTCAGTTCAACAAGGTCGCACTGGTTTAAGAGAGGGATCACAAATCAAGAAATCCCAGGGGTACAATCCCAAAAGTGGAAATTTTAAGAACTGGTTCCCAAACTCTTCTTTTGTCTTTCAAAAAAGTGTCAAAGCACCAAGTTGTGAAGACATTTAAAAAAAAAAAAAAGTTTCAGCATGGACATGGTTGAAGCGATGAGTGATGAGGCTGCAGTGTGAATATACAAACAGTACAAAGCATGCGCATCTTGGGTTACGTAACTATACACAGTGTAACTCGGGCTAACAAAGCACAGAAATACTACACTTTTTTTTTTTTGCATTCTGTGTGAAGAGTAGACATCCAGACCTTTCTGACTGAACACCAACTATCTTCACATACATAATCACAGCTCCAAGTAACTCCAGAACTTTCTTCCCAACTCTGCAAGTCGGTTCTTAAACATCACTTCCCTTCAGGCTTTAAACTTAATAATGAGCTCATCTAAGGAATTCAGATTTGACATTTGGTTTGGAGAAAGAAAAAAAAAATGTTTTCAGAAATGGTTAAAACACCCAAGTTATCAGAACCTAGATCTCCATCCAAAAGCACCAGCTTTGTGTAACATGCTAAACAGGAACCATGACTTCAATATTGCTTTGACTAACTCTACTAGAAAACACAAAAGGAAACAGAAGTTTTTGGCAATTCCAGAATAGGTATTACAGACATTAAAGCATTTACTGATCAATAACCAGAATAAGAAATCCTTGCTCTCATAGTAGAAAAAGCACGTATGTCCTACAAGGGTGCATACACCGAGCACAGCAAAGGAGGAAATGGAGGCTTCATCTGCTTTAAGATACCTTGAAGCGCATCAGTATATCTGAAGATGGAGAGACTGCTCGCCTTTAATTTCAAGGCTCCATGACTTGAAGAAAGGACGAGTTCTCCCCCCCCCCCCACATTACAACTCGCTACCATTTACTTCAGGTTGAGGCCAAATGCAAAAAAAGTTACATTTGTGAACACTACGATTGAAAATTCAAAAGTGAAAACTAAAGGAATGTCAAATTTCTACTTGAAAATACAACCTTAAATCCATAGGTTTGAGATAACCATTGCAAGTCTTTATAGTTCACATCATTTTTAACAGCCTTTGTGTGTACACGTGTGCATATATTCATACATCTCATCTGTGTTTTAGACAAGCCCCACAGGCATGCTCAGCATTTCACCAGTAGCTATGCAACCAACAGAGACCCATTTCTCCTTACTCAAATTACCAGGAAACAGGTCTTTTCCTCTCTACATGAAATGCAGAGTCCACTGCAAACCACACAAAATAGAATGTGAGAGAAGAACAGAGAGGAATAACCTACATACATTCATTCATAGACTTTAAACACTTCTAACTAAAATTAAAAAGCTATCCTGCACAGAAAAATACTCAAGTTACTCACTGCTCCACACATACAACAAGGAAATTTAAAGTTCAACAAACCGCTCTTCAAACTGATACTTTAGCAGGTAACAGCACTCCTCTTATGTTGTTCCATAAGCAAAGCCAATCAAGACTGGCTTCCTACAAACCGGAGTTTGAAGGAGGTAAGACACCTTCTCCATTGCTTCTTGCACCCCAAAACACCTCCTCTCTCCTTGAGCAATACTTCCCCTTCCTCTCAGCTTCTTCCCATGTCAGGTAAAGGCATCCTTCTCATACTGCCTACCCAACAAATACTGTTCCCAAACAGTCTGCTTGTGAGACAGTAGCTACTGCTACACACGCACATCCAATAACAGGAATCCTCTATAGGCTCCCAACATCCCTACTATTAATGGGAGACATCCTATATGCCCATAACTGCCCAAAATCTCTGTGCATTGGTCTGAAAGGAAGAATGGGGAAAGAGACAGAATTAACAAGCCTCTAAAAAACAGGAAGATATATGCAGTTCAACTCCTACCACAGGACAGGAAGGAAGGAGTACACTAAAAACAAAAAAGATCTAGAGACTTGCCTGATAGCAAGTAAAATTAAGTCAGACCCTTCAGACACACCCAACTGACTGTCCTTGCCTATTTATTGGCTTTCCTACTTAGCGACTGAAGAACAGGTCCAGCCAATTCCCTCTACATTCCACAAGCATGGCACACCTCCTTACCACCACCATAAGCACATGAAGCCCACCCCTTACCACCCAAACGTTGGAGTCTCAATCCCATACCTTCACAACAGCTTGTGTCTTACACCCACCCACAAACCCTTGCTTGATCAGCCATGGGTCATATAGCTCTGCATGAAAATCATAGTTAACAGTATCGCTCTTACACATCACGGAATTTTCTACGGTCAGGCTGAAGTAAGGACTGAGGAGTGTGGCAATATGATAAGACAGTAAGGACTAACATGCAGGCCACCACCTTCTGCCACAAAAAAGATGTATTTCTTTCTCTTGCCCATGCTGTTGTAGAGCAGCAGAAGTACCCACATACATAAGTCTACCCGAAGAGCCTTTCCACTCCATTTTTTTTTTCCCTAAGATTGCTGGCAAGAGATGCTATTATGCATGTACTGAACTGCTAGAACATACATAGACAGTCAGACAACAGTACAGAAGCCAAAAACTAGAATGACAATCCAGGGACCACAAAAGGTGGAAATTTTCCACAAATGCAGTAAAATAATTGTTCTCAATTAGCAATAAACAGACTTTCTTTTTCCTCTCACATGCTTTTAAGACATTATTGCAAAACTGCTTTCCCCTCTGCCGTCTTCATGTCAGCTGTTGATTAAGTCTCCATCAGTCCAGGGAAAAGAAAATCAGGAGGGAGGTTCAGCAAAAGAAAGAACTAACACCGTCTAAGTCATATATTTACAAGATTAGCCATGTCTGAGCTACCTAAAAGCCCATAAGATTATTAGGTGAACAAGTTGCAAAAATGCCCAAAGGTATTTTTATCCCTCCCAATTCACATTTGCCTTTGAGACTACAAGCTATCTTTTGAGCACCAACCCCACTGAATATTCCCTACGTTACCTCCAGAAACACTCACAGAATACGTACTGCACTTGTTTCACATGTACTCAGGAAACTAAGGAGGCTGACACCTCCTCTTCGCACACTCGCCATGCTGCGCAGTACAGCGCGTGTTTCCAAACGTGTGATATAGAAGTGACTTCATGGTTGCAACTATCTCCTCTTCCCAATCCACAAAGCTGCTGCCCTGAATTATAGATGAGCGTCAAGAGAGCTCATAAACTTATGATGAACTGCTTACTTTACAACTTATCTTACCAGGAAAGATATGCCTCCTCGTAGTCTAGATTTCCAATTAAATTTTGAAAAAAAGATTTTTAGGTAAGCGCCGATTTTCAAATTATTCAGCAGTTTGGTCCTGAAACTGTCCATCTCTTTACATTTGTGGTCATACAATCCCTCCTTGTCTATGTTTTCCTGGAAGAGGAGGCCAGAGAGACTATGCTGCTTTTAGTCTGGAAGTCAAGCAGTCCCACTTGGCAGAGCCCAAGTCCCATTGCCTTTTAGCTTTTAAAAAAAAACCACCATCACTCACATTAGCTGTCATCTGATGAAATGTTCAGTTACAGAATAGATTCAGTTTCAAAAGAGAAAGCCTTAGGAGCACAATATTTTCATTACACAGAATGTAAAACTGAAACAGTTGTTTCTGTTACTAAGAGAAGTATGAGGTCCAATACAGGCAGCAGTATACATGAACCAGATACTCACAGTTAATTTGTCTCACAGATCCACAAAGGTATCAAAGGTATACAGTCAGCACAAGTTCAATCATATTTCCCAGACAGCAGTATTTGTGGCTGCGGCATGCACAGAATGCACATGGCTTGGCTTCTTCCTCGGCTTGCCATGCTGTTGGCAACACACCACTAGTACCWCTCAAATCCTTACACTGAAAATAGTGGAAATGGAACAACAATCCAAGCATACAACTATCTTAAATACCTATTGTCATTTGGAAGGGGCATAGCAAAAGCCATCAGTATCACCTGCAGAAGTCTCTATTCCATACAGAGGGCAAACCATCACTAAATTCAATAAGCACAGGTTGAGGTGTCCCAGGTAAACTGCTAGTTTTGCTCTTCTGACCTAAGTGACCAAGTCAAAAGGCTGATGAGGATAAACAGAGCTCAAGACACACAACCCTTGACTGAAATCTTTAACCGAGAGACACATGTCCCAAAGGGGAGCATGCTTGTTAGAAGGATCTGCTGCTCACACAACATTCCTGAGATTAGCTGCCTGGTCTCAATCAAAAGGCTTAAACTGAACAAAACAGCAAAACATTAAGCGACAAGGTCTCACCACTAAAGCAGAGAGTCTAGTTTTCAACCAGGGGTCAAGAGTAACCAATCACTGCAAACTTCCTTCGGCCTTAAGCCTGCAATAAACTTCCTAGATATGAATTAGCAATGACAGCCCAACTCAGTGAGTGAACGTCCATCCACAACATGGATTGCCTTGTCTCTAATCACGCAGCAAAATAGCTCAAAGTCAGGTAACAACGGACAAGGTTTCCCTCAACAAGGAGCAGCAAGGCCACAGGACGCAGCCGGCTCTGGCAGTCAGGCAAACATCTCAGGGCACCTCACCTTCAGTGAGGGCCAGGTGACTCCATGAACAAGCAGAGTGATTCACAGCCAAATTATCCTTAAGTACTTGCAGCTCTGCAAAGAGAAGCCAGCCAGCACTTCTAAAGGAACTGTTGCATCTCTACCCTTCCCTTTACTATCGTTTACTTCACTCCAGTAGTTATAGTCTCTGGCTTGGAGTTTCTAGAGCATGGTTCCTCAGTGAACTCCCACAGCACTCCAGGTTCGGCGTCTGTGGCCCTCACAAGGAGTTAGTGAGCACGCTCCTTCCAAAACGGCAGTTATGTCTAGTTAACTGCACACAGAAACTATGCGTATGGGCTGATCTTATTTGCAATGCTGGCTTTTAACTATGCAAAATGCTTGTTTCTGCTACAAGACCAACCCTTCCAATCAATGAAGAGTTGCTTTCCCACTGTCTCCATACCCTCAAGTGGTTTAACAAGGGTGCCTGTGTGATCTTGAGCCTTTAAGGATGTATAAGGAGGACAACAATGCAGACATTAAAAACAAATTATCATATCATCTGTGTGCCAAGGACTTCAGTGGTGAACATGCATACAGGCTCTCTAGATTTTATTAGTTCTTGTAATATTTCAGGTATAAGGAACATACTGTAACACCTCTCGGACAAAAAGGAATTTATAGAAATATGCAGTCAACGACATGGCGTACGTTCAACTCAACTTCACTTTTTTTCCCCTTCCCCAGGAAAAGCAACATGGCTTAAAAGAATGCTGATGTTGTAAAACAGAGTCATGATACGTGTAAGAAAAGGACAACTCTGAGTATCATTTAACAAACCAAAGCCTCTATTACCACAGTCGAATTCCAAGCGTACATCTACATACATACACATGCAGAAGCACTGCTCAAAATTATTGCATACAAAAGGAAGTACAGTTTCACATGTACAAAAAGCACAACAGGAGTCCATGGTCTGAATTTCACACTAACTTCTATTCTGTTTTTCAATAATAAAACATAGAGCAAGATACCATTCCAGCCCCAAGCAATGCAAAGTCCAGCAGTCGGAAGGAAAACAAAAGTGGCAAATTCATACATGCACAAGTAAGAAAACCTTGTACTTGTGGCCAAGTCCCCTGAAACATGCATATGTATGAAAATGAGTAGAAGCTAATAAGCAGTGCAAATATCAACACTTCATCCACACTTTGTCACAGAGTCAGAATGCTTGTAACAAACAGGTGGTCGATTTCCTAAAGTTTGTTAACTCAATTCTTTTTCTAATGTTTTAACTCTTATTTCTAAAGGTGGGTTTCCCTGCAGAATGTGATCAGAGCCATGAACATCAAGAAGCAGTAATAAGCTTCTATCTCTTTCCCAGACTGTAAAATGCTCAAGAAACAAGGATTATCTACACATTCAAGTTGGGGAACAAAATGTTTCACACTACATTTTTTTCCAAATGTACAGAACATATATAGAAAGGGACAGCCAAAATAACTTGGTTGTCTTGAGATGAAAAGCATACATCAGTTTTGCTGACTTGCCTCCAAAAAAGAAAAGAAGCCAAGTTCAATATTCCCTAAACTATAACCTTAAAGTGGAGGCAATTCATGGCAAGATCCATTTAACAGGACTATGGATTATACACAGACCTATAAGAAAAGCTGGTATAAACATTTATCAGTGCAAGCCCTTCTCACCTGGTAAAAGAAATTACCAAAAAAAAAGGAAAGAAAGAAAGAAAAAAAGATCAAACAAAAAAACACACCACTCTGAAGTACCTGTAAAAGTTACAAACAAAAACTCAAATATCCACCACAGAGATCTCTACTCAAGCTAAAAGATATTCTCTACATTTTTGGAGCAAAAGCCAACTGAGCCAGTGACATACAACTTGCTTACACAAACTGACAGTTGCCTGATCCAATTTTGACTCTGAAACATAAAGGGATTGGGGACTTCGCAAAGGCTTTCGGTTCTTTGTTTTCTGTCCTGTCAAAGGGGGGGGGGGGAATCCTTTCCAGCTACTTCATGACTTTTTTTTTTTGCCTGAATCTTAATGAAACAAGGTTTATGCAACTTCATTATCCATGCATTGGTTCTTCCCTATTAACACCTGAACCTTTTGTTCAGTTTCCAACATTTCACACAGGGACAGAAGTCTCAAAGATAATTAAGTTCTGATGACTGTTCCCTATCTTAAAAAGGGAGATACTAAAACTACAAAAGAAATGGAGAAAGGTAAGACAGACAAAGATAAGAAATAGTTCCCACTTCAGGAACAATTAATAGACTAAGTTTTAAAACAAATCACTGGAGGCTCCACAGGATTTGGGGGAATTATCACAAACGCGTGCTTCCTGACGCACTTCCCACCAGCTCTGCTGTCAGTGCTGTTCGAGACAGGTACTGAGCTAGATAACTTGTGATTTGATTCAGCATGACCGAGTACATTCCCAGAAGTTTACCGTCTCCACCAGGGAAGAAGGCAGATACTCTGCCCAGTAGCAATGGAGCCGAGATCTCAGCCCCAGACCAGGCACAGGGCAGGTGCTGCATCTGCCCCAGGAAAAGGGCAGGATTATGAAGGGGGGGAAGGGCTGAATAACCACCACCTCAGGGAACAAAGAAAGCAAATCTTAGAGAAATTCACTGTTATTTCTGTTCCTCACAGAAGAATTTGCTGTCTTCAGCATGCAGAAGACTCATGGAAAAAATGAAGGACGGCAATCCGCCGGTACTAGTGAAGAACAGCAGTTAAGGGTGTTGGAGGAACCTTGCAGGTCACTGTTCTCAGCAGAGGACTCTGCCACATTGAAATAACTGCTGCTAGGGATGCCAGCTGAAAGGTGAAATCGCAAGAATGTGTACAAACAAGGCTTGAAAAGTGAATTTGCGAGAACACTGGAAACAAWGTTAAGCTTCCAGAGTACTACCCTGAGGATTAAGAAGCAATTCTGCTCCTAAAAATCAATTATATGGCAGTACAAGGAAACCCATTTCAATTAATCCACTCCCAATATCCTAGTGATAACCGAGACACATTTGCATGCGGCACTGACCCTTTAGGCTCACAGGAGTCAACTCCTCCAGGTTCCTGCAGGACAAGAGTACACTAAATATTCCTGGAGAACCAATCCTTTTCTTCTCTGCTTTACATCAGATATTTAAGCATGATTCAAAGTCCTTTGGACACAAAGCCTGTTCTGTTTTAGTTTTTCCTGTCACTTCAGTTCCCAAGGATGTAGCTATGCAAACATTTTCTCCAGTGGCAAAATTGTATTCCCACATAATTTCAGTTGTGCCAGTACAACTCTTTGTGGAGCGATACCATAAACCAGGTGGGCTGGGAGGCAAGACCAGGAAAGTCTAATTTACAGAAGAGCCACACAGTAATTTGAATAGATGGAAAAACTCAGAGGAAAAACTCTTTAAACTTTTTTTTTCCTTGGGGGGGGGGGGCAGTATCTTCAAACTGCACCCTAACAATCTTCTTTTCTGGTAGTAAAGAAAACCACCTATTCCACTGTGAGCCTCATTGCTAAGGACAGAGGAAAAACACTCTTTACTAATGGATTTTTAGGTATTGCAGAAGATCACAAGAAATCAACCTGATGTTCCCTGCAAGTTTCCCACAGGTTGCAAAACAAGAACTTTTGAAGTATTCAGTTACCAAGTTTAGTATCAACCTTAAGCCATGAGGAAAAGGAGAAAAAAAGAAGACATATTATTTTGAAAAGTATGTTCAACTTCAGTTAGCTACCATGAATTAACTGCCTAGGCCACAGTATGACTATACTGAGTCCAGGAGTTGGGGGATTAGTGCCAGATCAAAAACATCATGGCTTCACCATGTCAAGCACAGATCCAGTATAAGCCCTTGCCGTAGTTTAGCAGTGCCAGAAGCTGATTCATCCCCCGCCTTCTCATAACACCCCCTCAAGCTGTGACAGCTTCTCCTTGGATGGAAGGAGGGAGGCACGCACATGGTAAACCTGATTAGGAAGCGATCCAGGTCAAAAAAAAAAAAAGTCTCAGAACCAAACCAATTCCCTGATCTGCTTCACTGCGCAGCCATGCCGAGTTGCGTAAGCCCAACTAAGGAAGCAACGTGAGGACAGTAACAAGTGTCTGAGAGCAGGCGCTGCCTAAATTGACACCACTAACCAAAAGAAACATCCACAGAAACTGTCTCACTTGGCTGGTTCAAATTTGCTCAGAAGATGTTGACAACTCAACTCTGTAATGACAAACTCGATTCTAAATTGAGAATCATCTGTTCACACCACACTAACTTTATGCTTGGTCAAGTATCGTCTGTCCTCCTACGTCTCGCATAAAAGCATGAAGTCCCCAAGTTGCACACAATGTACTCTAGTTAATTCAACAGAAACGTTACCATGGGCCACAGCCAATATAGATCACATTTGGCGATCTGGCAACAGACAGAACCTGAATTGGGAAGTCACAGGTACTAGGAAAACTACCCACCTTGTCAATAACACACGTGTAAAAGGGTGGAGAAGCCTAAATTTCTTTTCAGCTTGCAAACTCACTTTAAAGCAAGTTAATTTTTACTTGACATTGATCAATGAAGTTATCTCAAAACCACTCCCCCTTTCTGAAAAGCAAGACAGCAAAGGAGCTGCAGAATCAAGACGTTTGCATGCTTGTTTCTGGGCTAGACTATACAGCCTAAAAACTTCATAGCTACTGCCCTTAAAGGTGATCCATTTTGCCTATAAAAGCCCATCACTTATTTCAGCAAACAGAAGTACAGGTTTAGTTAGGAATGATGTACCAGACAAAGAGATGTTCAGTTTTGCACAAGAGCACAAAAAAACCTTCATTCTTCAAGACTTAAGTTTTCCCTTTCAGTACTGTGGAAAGAACAAATCAAAGAAGTCTTCACACCTCACAGGTTACTACTCACTCTCACATCCCACAAGCAATGGAGATCCATGGGAAGAAGTCCCCACGCTGGCAGTAGACCACCCAAGATACCAATCAGAAAGCTCACTTTAGGAGCCTCCTCTCTTTGGAGAGGATTAGGTTGAATCTAATCTTCGGTGTTTATGAGCAAACAGCAAACTTTATCATGGAAGACAAGCTGCAATTTTAGGCTCTTTTGTGAAGCAAACTATGAGTAGATCAGAAGCATGTAGGCTATTCTCTTTACAGGCTAAATTTCACACTGATATATGAGTGGTTTTGGTGCATCTCAAGGCATCAAATTGCATTCAATTGACTATGAATCTTCCTGAAAAATACTGGCTTATGTGAAGTACAAGAGGGGCACAAAGGAGGAGATATGGCATTTCCTGAAGCTTCTAAAAAGAACGCTTTCTTCCTTAAATTCATCCTCAGCTTTACTGCATATTTAAAGAAAACTGGTGAAACACACAAATGTTTCTGGCAATCTTTTTCTTTCCAAAGCTTAAACTTTGTCACATTTGAACATCCGACACCAATTCTGAAGGACCTCGCAAGGTATTAACCTCCAGAAAAGGCTGTATCACACATCCTACTAGACAACATGAGAAACTTGCCATCTGCAATTAGGAATAAATTAAATTATTCATCTAAGTACAAGGGTCCAATCCCCTTTGAACTGTGGTGTAACAAAGTTCCTTTAGAAAAGCGCTCCAAACACTCTTCTTTTATGTGACAAATTCCTTGATGTTTTTCTCCTACTGAAATGCTTTCTTATGTATTAAATAATTACAGCAGAAACTCATCAGTTCTTGCTAACAACATACAGCCTAACAAACCAAATTTGGCTTTACAGGTTAAAGAAGAGAGGAGGAATCAAACAGGACTTTAAAAAAATGCTTGAAGCAAGGCTTCTTTGTGTATTACACATACAATGGTGAACTCTGAGATACTGAAAACCTAGAACTGTAATATCTTCTTACAAAAGCATCTTTCCTGACTATTCCCATTATCTAGACTTCAGATGAAACTCAGGCAAGATCGCTGAAGTTAACTATTTGGTGATTAAAAACACATATTTTTTTTTGCAAAGCAGTAAGATACAACATAACAACTTGTCAATTGGTGCAGAAGTGAAATTTACTTAACAGATTATTTGTTGTCAAAAGATGTGCAGAAACAAAAGCAAGGTACCTCCAGCAGTTCATACCCACACTTTCAAGCTACCCTAAACTACTCAGAAGTAGTTTAGAAATTGAATTAGAAATAATAACCACCTTACGCTCTTCCTGTCCTAGGAGAGATTAAGTACTCTATTTATTTAAAACTAGGATGTTTAAACATAAAGTTTTTATTTGAGAAAACCACTCTATGCAAGTGAAAGGAACAAAAATTCTTTAACATTCACACACAACTCAAAATTTCACCAACTTAAACAGGGAGGCTTAAGAGTCTCCCAATTACTAAACAAGTCCCTTGCTCTACACTTTCTTATCAAGTTGCCTTTTATTCATCATCACTGAATGGCAAAAGAGTGAAACAAAAACACCTGGACTCCAAGGGTGCCAAAGAGGCAACCAGCAGGCAAGGCCGCCCGCAAGGCTGCTGCTGCCCACCTGCCTACAGCCCCTGCAGGGAGAAAGGGTCCCCATCCCTCCCTGCATGCCATCCCCTCCAGCCTCCCGCACACCAGCGTGGACCAGCTTAAACTCAGCAACACAGCAGGAAACTATCTGTGTTGCTGTGCTAATTTCCTAACAGGCTGGTGACACCTGTCTGGTCAAGAGGGGGCAAGAGAAATTGGACTAGGTAGGAGGTGAGACACCTTGCTGGGCGCAAGGAGAGGAGAAACCAGGTTTCCATCTTTTGGCAAAAGCAGACTTAGGGCTTTTACACAGTTGTGTGATCTGCATATAGCTCCACAGTTATTACAAACCCATGGAGAGTGTATTGACACAGTCATTAAGAATCTAGCACCCAAACACCCCTAAGCAGGCTGACACCACGCTCCAGACCATGCAACATTTCCTCAACAAACAAAAGCTAATGGACACTGAAGCAGTCCGATACAGGGTAGGGAGGGGAAAACTGTAAAACAAAAGAATATAAATCCTTGTGTAAAGGGAAACAATGAAAGGAAAAGATGAAGAAAGCCAATGGCTGGCTGTTGCTGAAATGTGATAAAGCAAGAAGCTGGCATGTATTTACTAGAACCAATGACTGTAGAAATCTATTAGTAAGTAGCAAGAATAAACTCCCTCATTTCTGTTATCTCTACTAGTTATTTAATCCCTTTCTCCAGTAAATCCACTCACAGCTCAAGTTACTTTCAAACACTCAACTTCAGCTAAAGGTTAATTAATAAAAAAAAATTTTAAAAAACCCCACACAACTCACCTTCTGACAGAGAATACAGAACCAAACAGTATACTGATGGAGCTGCACTCCCATTACCCTCTCCAGCAGCTTGATATGCATACACACCGATAATAAAGAAAGATGATAGAGGGTTAACACATGCTCTTGTAGTTAAAGTATCTGAATAATATACTCCAGATCTGGATTCATCAACATGCTCCTGTGTAAGCTTTCTTAATAGCTCTGTATTTCAGTCCTTCACCAGGAGAAGCACAGAAAATTCTCATTGACATCACTGTGATGTCAAGAGAACAAATTCACTCCTCTCTTAGCAGCACTCAGACAGTAACATARATGTAAGGAGTCACAAGCCACAAGAGGAGTTTAGATTCCACACTGTGGTATGTAATTGGATGGGGGCGGGTCAAATCATGGTCCTCAGTGATGCATTAATAACACCTTATAATAACAGAGAAATGATGTCACGCTGCCATTGTTAAAAACTTTGGGGACGGCTGCATTGCAATCAGAAGTATGACTGGGCACAGGCAGGCACCAATACCAGTTCTAATCTAGCTAGTCTGAATAACAATACCAATTAAGTTGTGCAGCTACAGTCTCCAGCACACTGGAATAGAGCTACTGTGTGGTCATGATTTCACTTGCTTTTAACACGTTAGATAAAGCTAGCACAGATGTACCTGACAGTCCTGTGATCACAACTTCCAGTGCAATTTAAACACACCTTAAATCTACTACAGACTCAAAGGCAGTGCTAATTTTGTAGCCTAATACACTCCTACACAAGAGGATAACTTTTAAAATTCAAAAACATATAAAGAGCTTTTCAACTAAAAGCATAAGTTGACATTTGTCTCAGCAAAAAGTGTTGGCTCCATCCTTCCTTTCCTTTCTTTCCTTCATCCCCTTGTTCCCAGCCCTCCCACTGAGCCCATTCAGTTGTTCACACAGTCCCCATAGTGAACCAGATCAGGTAGCTGGTACAGATTAAAACTAAGCCAGGAAAAACAAAAGGTAAGGAGGAGGAAAGATGGAAGAATTCTGGAGTTCCTCAAATCAGTACCACAGGGAAATTCCCCCCCCCCAAAATCTTTGTTTCAGACCTGCAGTGGGGCTCAAGCAGTTACAGCCACAGAAAGAAATACTTGTCATACTACAGTTAAACCCTCCCCGAGAAGGCAGAGGCAGAATAGCTGTTGGAAAGTCTCTTGATACCGAGATGACCTGTTCCCTTCCAGGAAGCTGACACAGCGCTCTCCTGAAAGGGGAAGCTGGCACTCACTAAACAATGAACATCTCTCTCCCACATGCATTTTTTCATCGGAGGCCCTCAGTCCCAGCTCAGACATCCCAAGTTTCTTAGATCTGGTGTTTATCCAACATTCCCATACAGTCTTTGATTGTGCAGACAGCCAGGCCTCTCCACAAAGCAGCAGGCCAAACCACCATGACTCTTTCCAGGCAAAGTAGCCCACCTACATCATGCTACCTGTCATTTCAGAGCTGCAGGGCAGCTGTTAAGAAAAGCTTCACTTTACTACATTAGAGGCACATAATTTCCTTCCAGATAACAAATAAGATTCCATACTTCATTTTGGAGGGCGATACCCTGGCCTCTTCCCTATACATTTAAAATGTTTCAGATCACCCATGAACCACACAAATCTACAAGAAGAGGGTCCAACCTGTATTGCCAACTGAACCCCCCTCCTCCCCCCATTAGAAGTGTACCAGTAGGAGTTCACCAGGAAACAGGAGAACCTCCTTCTGTAAGCAACTAGATGCCACCCCTCAACTTAGGCACAGACTCTTACAACCATTCAAGCAGCAGCTCCCAACTTCCTCAATATCTGCTCTACTACACAACACAGAGTTAAGACTTGCACGCCACTTTTGGCCCCATGCTGCAGGCTGCTAAGCTCCTCTAGAAATGAACAATGGTATATCAACATTAAGAGGGAATAAGATACTTCATGTCCTACAGAACAAAATTGATAACTATGTGCTTAAAAGAAGCCTTTATTAGAAAAGTGTAATCCAGCTATTCGTTTCTGAAAACAAAAATTCACACAGTTTCATGACTAGGCTATAAGTAATCACTATCCATTCCAAATCAAAGCACACTTCGAGGATTATTATCGATCTACAGTGAACAATACGCTTTTGGCAGCTGTTAGGTCTGGAGTCCATATACACAATTCAGTAACCACAAGGACGATAACAGACTGTCTGTTGAACGTTTGTCTTCCAGTGAGAAGTATATGAAATGACTATGCACAAATCCCATTCAGGTTTTAATCCTGCCCTGGAGTACACAGAGAATTTCAATGTGCACAGTCACTGACGAGAGCCACCAACATCAGGGGTCAGAAACAACACAGTACTCCCAGCTCCTTTGGCTCACACTGAACAGAGCAGTCATACAGAAATGGCTGTATCTGTCCATATGTTGATCTTGGTGATATGTCAAATCAAGACTTTACCCATATGGGCAATAATGGAGGACAGTAACTGGCTATCAGCCAACTGCCTTGCCCTCCACCTGGAAAGGTTACGGAGCAAATCCTGGTCACCGTTTCCAAGCTCTTGAAGGACAAGAAAGTGACTGAGAACAGCCAAAAGGGATTTACCAAAAGCAAATTGTGCCCAACTAATCTGATTCCCCTCTATGATGAAAAGACTGGCTCTGAGGATAAGGGCAGAGCAGTGCATGTGGTACACACTGTGACAAGGCCCTTGCTTGTCCCCCACAGTATCCTTAAAACCAAATTGCTGAGATATGGACTGGATCACTGGACAGTAAGGTGGGTGGAAAATTGGCTGGATCACCCAGGCTCAAAGGTTTAYGATCAGTAGTAGTACAGCATTCACCTGCTTGTCAGCGGCATCCCTCAGAGATCAATACAGGGGCAAATCTTGTTTAGTATTTTTATTAACGACCTGTGTAGGGGCTGGACTGCACTCTGAGAAATTTTGTGGATTTGGGAGGAGCAGTCCATACACTGGAGGGCAGGGCTGCTATTCAAGAAGGTTTCAACGAGCCAGAAAATGGGTTAACAGAAACCTCAGAAAGTTCTACAAAGGCAAATGCAAAGCCCTGCATCTGAGATAGAAAACCTCCTTGCAATGGTACAGGCCATCTACAAAGCATCTTTGTAGAAAAATACCCAGAAAAACAAGTTGCCCAGGAGACAGCATTGAAGCCTTGCAGCAAAGCTGGTGGCATCTTGGGCTGCGTTAGCAAGAGTGCAGTCAGCAGGGCAAGGAGAGAGATCCTGCCCCTCTGCTCAGCACTTATGAGATCATCTGGAGTGCTGGGTCCAGTTTGGGCTCCCCAGCATAAGGACAGTGACATACTGGAGCAAGTCCAGTGGAGGCCACCAAGGTGGTTGGGGCTGAAGCACAGGATGTACAAATAGAGGCTGAGAGAGACAGGTTTGTTCAGCCTGGGGAAGAAAAGGCTTGGAGGCAGGGATGGATGTTACTGCTATCTACAATGTAGAGCAGACAGGGCCAGGCTCTTCTCAGAGGTTCACAGGGATGAGGGGCAACAAACATATGTTCCAACCAGAAATTTCAACCAGACATAAAAAGAAAACAACTTGCCAGGAGGGTGGTCTAACACTGGAAGAGGGCCCAGAGAAGAGGGGGCATTGCTATCCTTGGAGATCTTCAGAACTCAACTGGACACAGCCCCGAGCACCCTGCTCTAACTGGATGGCTTTTAGCAGGTGGTTGGACTAGAGACTTCCAGAGGTCCCTTCCCACCTACATGACTTTATGGGGAGCACAATCCAGGTTTTGTCATGCAAAACACTAGAGATGACATTCAACGCAAGACTAGCACCTGTAACCTTAAATATTAAACAACAATTCCCAGGAAACAATTCCCTTTACAAGTCACACCAGGAACTGAGTTGTAAACTCCAACAGCCCGTTTTCCTTTTCATTTTTCTGCTCTCAGCATTTCTAACCCAAGATAATGGTACACACACACAACTAGCTTGTAGCAACCCAAGAAACAAAGCTGGGACAGCCAAGATGAATATCTTATTCCTTTATGAAACCAAGCACAACCAGAGGAAAAAAAAAAAAGTGTAAATGTGACAACAGACGTGACATTTTTTCACAGTGCAAAGTAAGGGTAGACCAGAAAAGTGGAAAGAACCAAAAGTAGTTGTTGATGGAGAGCAGCCAGACAGGATGGCTTGGCCACCTTCACTATATTTCCCCCTTGTTTACTTTACTCCACTTTTGCAGAACTCCAGAAGAATAGGGTACTTTGAGAAGGAGGGAACCCCACAAAAATATCTTCCCTTACATCCTATGGTTCAAGGAACAAGGAAGTTCCACAGAACAGCTTTTATGAAGGAAAATGGCTGAGCACAAATTCATGCCAGACCACCCTCAGTGTTTATATTCCATAAAATTCAATCCCAAACCCTGTTGCCTCTCCTTTCTCTTCACGTGAGTTTAAACAAAGGACAATCAGACAGGAGTGCAAGGCTCTGAACAGAAGACTAATGGGAAAGCGTACAATAAAACAGCACGAATGGAAGGGAAGGCCAAGATCAGCAGGACTTGCTTCATGCGACTGCCCTGGTCTACCAGCAGTCTCTGCCTATCGTTACACTCACTCTTATCCCAGCAACTCCCTGTACGTCCCCACCCTTACAACCTCACATAACCCTGGTCGAAACAGCCATTCAGCCCTTCGTTCCGCCCCAAACCCAATCCCAACTCTGCTTCCCCATGGTCTCCAGTCTTGCTCTCACAGGTTGCTCCAGCCCCACCAAGCCACCCCTCCTGCCCATGCCGCCATCCCAGATCTGCCCTCTACTCATCTCTGTCCAAGACCCTGACTCCCCACACACATCTCACACACCGAGCAGGCCCCTGTTATCCTCAGCCCCATACAGCCCAGCAGGGCTTTTCTCCATCCTCAGCCCTCCCACGTGTCCCCACCTCTGCCCCACACCCTGTATGTTGCACAACACCAAACACACCATCTCGTGCCTGCCCCCACCTCACAGGTGGTCTCCGAGCCCCACTGCCCCCACAAAGCTTCCCCAAACCGCCCCCACMACAGTGCTTCGCACCTAAATCCCCCTTGCTCTCCATAACATCCTCCCCCACAACACTGCAGTCCACACAACCCATTGCATGTGTCCCATGCACCCATACCCCACGTACCCCATCCCCACCTCCCTGTGCCCCATCCCGTCCCCTTCCCCACACCTCCATCCCAAATCCACCCTCACCCCACTCACCCACTTCCAACACCCCTGTGCCCACCTGCCTCCTCCTCAGCCTGTCCCCACCCCGGAGCCACCCACACTCCCCACATCAGCCTTCCCATCCACCTAATGCCTCCCCAAACTGCCCCAGCCCCAAAGCCCACACCCCAAAGCCGCCTTATGTCTCCACCCCACCGAGAAACCCCCCGGCCTCATGCCTCAACAGCCTTCCTCCCCAAGCAGCTCCTCCCAAAGCTGCCCCTCAGCCC
>NW_020451094.1:712725-807434 GCF_003343035.1 Apteryx rowi | reverse complement strand
CACAGCCCTCCTCACACACACCACCTGTCCTCACGGCCCTCCTCACACACACCGCCTGTCCTCACAGCCCTCCTCACACACACCACCTGTCCTCATGGCCCTACACACGCACACACCCCACCTGTCCTCACAGCCCTCCTCACACACACCGCCTGTCCTCACAGCCTGCACACACACACACACACCACCTGTCCTCACAGCCCTCCTCACACACACCGCCTGTCCTCATGGCCCTGCACATGCACACGCACCCCACCTGTCCTCACAGCCCTCCTCACACACACCGCCTGTCCTCACGGCCTGCACACGCACACACACCCCACCTGTCCTCACAGCCCTCCTCACACACACCGCCTGTCCTCACAGCCCTCCTCACACACACCGCCTGTCCTCATGGCCCTGCACATGCACACACACACTGCTTGTCCTCACACACACCACCTGTCCTCACGGCCCTGCACACACACACACACCACCTGTCCTCATGGCCCTCCTCACACCCACACACAGTGCTTGTCCTCACACACACCGCCTGTCCTCACAGCCCTACACACACACACACACCCCACCTGTCCTCACAGCCCTCCTCACACACACACACACTGCTTGTCCTCACACACACTGCCTGTCCTCACGGCCTGCACATGCACGCGCACCACCTGTCCTCACAGCCCTCCTCACACATACCGCCTGTCCTCATGGCCCTGCACACACACACACACCCCGCCTGTCCTCATGGCCCTCCTCACACACACCGCCTGTCCTCATGGCCCTGCACACGCACACACACCCCACCTGTCCTCACACACACACTGCCTGTCCTCTCAGTTCTCCTGACACACACACACCACTTGTATTCACACACACACCACCTGTCCTCACAGCCCTCCTCACACACACCCCACCTGTCCTCACAGCCCTCCTCACACACACACCCCACCTATCCTCACAGCCCTCCTCACACACACACCACCTGTCCTCACACACACACCGCCTGTCCTCACACACACACACTACCTGTCCTCATGGCCCTCCTCACACACACACCCCACCTGTCCTCACAGCCCTCCTCACACACACTCTGCCTGCCCTCACACACATACCACCTGTCCTCACACATACACACGTCCTCCCATAGATGTCCTCACACACACGCCTCACCTGTTCTCACACACATCTGTCCTCATGGCCCTCCTCACACACGCACACTGCCTTTCCTCCTCGCACACACCCCACACATGCACCCTTCTCCACACACACCGCCTGTGCTTGCACACACAGCCCTCCTCACACACACAGCCCTCCTCACACACACGCACACGCACACAGCTGCCCTCCTCCTGGGCGGGCGTCACCGCACACCCCCCTCCTCACACACGCCGTGCACCTGCGGGGCACTCACACCCGCAAGCCCAGCACGCACACTGCGTCCACCCGCCTGTAGCCATGTACCCCCTGCGTGCCTGCAGGGAGAGTGGCCACTCGCCTCGGCACACCACGCGTTTGGGAATACCCCACAACTGGTACCCCAACTGCCTGACTGGGGGCGCTGCGTGTCCCGCACTGCCCGCGGCAGCACCGGGGCCTGCTGCTGGGGAAGTTTTGCGTCAGCCAAAACATATGTGCAATAAAACTCTCTGCAGCCCCGGAACAAGCAGTTAACCAAGCACACGGTCACACGTTAGCAGGGCTGAGCATGGCAACCACCTGCACTCTCAACCCTGGTTTTTGTGAGGGCCTCAAACAGTCACAGAAGATTGCCCAAAGTTTTGACACCTGCCAAAATACATGTATTAAAAAAGAATGATTTTTTTGCTTAAATTCTTTTTTATATGTTAAAAAAACCCTGTGACTCCAGCAGGCCAGTTGGATTTGTTCTGCTTTCATATTTCCAACATACACAAGGAGTGAGCTGAGCAAGGAGAGCATTTCTGGGGCTGAAAATCAGTCAGCTAAGAGTTAGTCCAGCATGCCGGGGGTCCTCTCGTGCCACCGCGGTATTTCCGCCTTTCCTGAGCTGGGCCTGTGGGAACCAAACATGAGTGGCTTGGCCTTTGGGGACACCACGGTACCCACGGGACCCGCCTGCCCATGCGCTGGGCGCGAGGACTGGTCCTCCCCAGGCTGCTTCCGCAACCACTCCGCAGAGTGCAAAATAATTCAGTAGGACACAGAAAAATTATCCAGAATAAATATTCGCAAATCACATCATGGGGCACTTGGTAGTTGCACATGAAGTAGCGGCCGCTCACGTGGTGTTGACTGCTCTTTCCAGACGCTAAATTGTTTTTTAAACGATGGCAACAAAAACATGTCATGCTGTTACTCTTCCATGTTGAGCAATAGCTGTGGTCGCCACTGGGGTGTTGTGTAATTGGGAAGGAGAGGAGCTGGCTCCAGCAGCCACAGCCTGGAAAGGAGCTGGCTCTTGCAATGCCCCGTATCCCACCACCAAATCCCAGTCCAGTATGTGCCAACAGCTCCTCCCGTAGCAAACCCAGTCCTCCGAGAACGATTTCTGTGTGTTTTGACAGGAAAGCTCCATAGGTTTAAGTGGCCAAAATCTGTCCTGCTCTTTCAAACATGTTTGCCCAGGTTGGTTGGACTCGTGACACTCTCCTGTGCCGGGAAGGGGAAGCTCAACATCCCCTGCCGCATTGAAGCCTGGTGCAGCTGAGTAGTGCTACCTTACAGCCATCTACAGCTACCCCAGCACGACTTTCCCACTCGGAAAGCTTCAGCTTGCCTTCCCAGCCACACACTGTGTCTTCCTTAAACTGCTTCCACAGTGATCTTGGGAAACGATTGCATTTCAGCCACGCTGCAGGTTTGCCTGAGATCAAGGTCTGCTTTCCCCCATCTCCAGATGGGGAGTTTTTCCTTCTGCAGTTGGGAGGGCGGCTGACCCCCCAGAGCGGTGCCAGTAGCCCCCGCTGTAGTGCACAGGGCTATCTCTCCTTCACCAGGATGCACAAGCGGAAACTGGACACGGCTCCAGCTGCACTGGCGAAGCTGAATCACCACCGCCTCCCCCTTTCCCTTACCCGCCACCCTACAACCAGCCACGCTGGCACTAACACAGGCTATTTCTAGAGACRCACCGTCTGCTGCTGTCACACCCCTCTCCTGCTCCAAACTGCCGGGCCACAGGCTGCCCCAAGCATCAACTGGGTATAATCAGGGAGGATTAACTGGGAAGAGATAAAATCCAAGTGGAGAGGGAAGGGGAAATATCTGTCAGTTTGAGCGCTGAGGCAGTGGCGGAGACATGCCGATGCCTCGCGGGCGGCTGGGGCTTCAGGGGCCTTCATGCACGCAGGCGGGCGAGCAGCAAGCTGTGGGAGCTGGGCATGACGAGGTGGGCCAAGCCTGCCAGATAAAGGTCAGGACGAGCCTCCTCCACGTGGCTGGGCCCTTGGTGCAGGTTTACAGCTGAACCTGTGCAAAAAAGACGCAGCCAAAATGCAGCCTGGACCCACTCGCCTCTCCCCCAGCTGCCCTGCAGTGTTCCCCCCTCTCTTGCCAGCACTTGGCTTCCGTTGCTGTTTCTGTACCGGGGAGTCCTTTCCCCCACTATGTACCTTCCTCCTGCCTGGAGCCACCTCATCCCTGCCGTCTGGGCCAATGACCCTCATGTCCCCTCCTCTGGCAAAGGCAGGCATGCAGGACTCCTGCAAGCTCCAGAGGCAAATTTGGCTGGCCAGTACAGAAAAGCTGGGACATCCATCAAGAGCTGCCTCAGGAGCAGCCTGCCCCGCTGCTGGGAACCCCCCAGCAGCCCCTGCTCCTTGCTCCGTTGCCAGCTGCCCCGGTTGGCCCTCCTCCCTCGCCCAGGGGAGCGCACGGATGCAGGCAGTGCCGCCTCAGCATGCCTGCCACTGCGTCCGACAGGCAGGGCCCTGGGAGCTGCGGCCATGGGCCCGTTTCCCCAAAACGGCTGCTTTTGGCTCCCCGCTCTGCACCTTTCTGCCTCAAGCCCACCGCTTGACTCTTCTCTTTCCTTCTTCCCCCTCCAGCAGAGCCCAGGCACTCACTGCCCTGCACACCCCAACACAGCAGGGCCCTCTCCCAGGAGCACGCCCCAGGCATGCCCAGGCTCTCCTCTCCCCCACCCAGCTGCGGGCTACCGCAGCCTCAGTCCGGAGACAACCCCAAAAATGCTGCTCGGAGATCCCTTTGCTTCCCGGAGCATAGGGACATGCTGCCCTTCCCAGCCAGTCCCCTGCTGGGACCCCGTTCTGCCCTGCTCCAGCCCCTAGAGCCAGCTATGCCCATCCACACAGCCCTGCACCGGGAAGGGGAATGGGCCTGGTCCCCTCTTCCCAAAACAGGGAGGGGAACAGGCACCAGAGAGGGCTGTCAGAGCCGGGGGAGACTGTGTGAAGAGAGATGGTCCCTCTATACGGAAGGGACCTGAGGGGTGGCAGAAATGGCGTAGGGGCTGCARAAATGGCAGCACTGAAGCAGATGTGCCAATGCACCAGCTCTGCCGGGCAGCCGGCTACGTACCACACAGGATCCCCCACTGAAAACCATGCTGTGGAGCTAGGTGTGAGGAAGTAACACGAGCCAGCCCAAAACAGGATTGCAGCTGCTTCCTGGAGATGTGGCCCCTCAGGGGCTGAGACCTGCTGTCTGGAAGGAGCTAAGGGCACAGGAGCCTGTCAGGAGGCTCTGTCACAGAGGGGTGCTCTGAGCCAAGCTCCACTTTCATTCCTCTTCCTTGGAGCACTGTCGCAAAGATGCTGAGCAAAGTATGCCCCAGTCCTGCTCCCAGACCCCATAACTCTCCCTTTACAACACACTGGCCCAAGGCACCACAAAGCACTGCAATGAGCACACGGGCATTGCTCCCCAGTCACTCCTCACCTCCCACACAGCCACTCAACAGCAGCACTAGGGCATGAGCAGGGCTTTGCCCACCACCAGGGTGGCTGGCAACCCATGCTGAGCTCATGGGCCATGCTCAGCCCCTGCCCAGGAGCCCAGCTTCCCTGTCTCCCACCTTCCTTCCCATGCTGGAGATGGAGGAGGAGAACTGGGTGACCAGGGGACTTCAACACCTTGTGTTAAGGTGAGGCCTGCTCTTACAAGCCTGCAGGAAGGCAGCAGTTGGTCAGAGATGGGGTTGCAAGGCTGCATCTCCACACTGCTGGTGGGAGGAAAATGCCCCCAGGGCACAGCCATCTGGACAGCAGGATGGGACTAACCTGGGCTGTGATGGCCTAACACAGCACAGAGCTGAACTGCCCCATCTCAGCACCTTGCAGACTCTTCCTGCTCACACACATCCTTCCGCGTGACCAGCTTAAGGACTGGCTGCTGTCAGCGCCTTCCAGGAGCAGGAGCATTTCCCAAGGGAGACAACCACCTCCCCGTCATGCCAGAACAGCTCCTGCTGAGAGACAACTCAAGGGACGGGTATGTGCTTTCATGTCCAGTTTTATTAGTGTTGCATTAGTACCATAAAATAGTTGACGAGGTCGAGCACGTTGCAGTTTGTTCCAAAAAAGGCTATTTACATTTAATCCGTCTTCATAAAAAAACCTAGAACCCAAACAATACAACAATGAAACAGATGGACAACTCAGGAATCTACAAAGTGGTAACGTCCCTTCATACGCCGTGGTCCGGACAAGGCTCACAGCACGCGACCCCTGGCACACGCTGCACCAGGCTAGCRAGGCGCTTCCCCACAGCTGTGCCATGTATGTGACCGGGCAGGCAGGGCTCTGGCAACCCTCCGGCCAAGTTGCAAAGCAGCAGCTGACTGGACGCAGCTCAATACCAACGGTCTTCCTTAAGGAAACCAGTGACCTGCTGCTTTCCAAGTGTGGCATGTCCCCTTCTCCTTCAGCCTGTCCCAAAGCAGTTGAGCGGCCCTGCGAGAGCTGGCCCTGCCAGGAGCATCTCCCACAACTTCTGGGAGAACCCTGCTGAAGAGGCTCCAGGAAACCTCTGGGAGATGCTGCTGTGCATTTCTGGCCTTCTCTCTGCCAAGTAACTCCCAGAGGGAATGCCACACTGAAACAAGTCACCACACAGCTATCTGCTGAAATCGAGACCCACCGAACTGAGGGGACAGAGGCAGTGCATCCAGTCTAGCTTCAGGAAAAAAAAAAAAACCAGGGCCCCCTTTACCGCTGCAGAGCAGGACTGCCCTAACCCCAGGCTTTACGCTCCCCAAACACAGGAGCCCTTGGCACGTCAAATGACAGGAGAAGGCCATGGGCCCTGCTTCATCTTGCCTAGATTTCCTTCTTAAACATCACAGCACCAAATGCAGCATCCTCAGCCCTGGCTGGCCAATGTTCCCTCCGACAGGTGGTACTGGTGAGAAGGGACCGGGCAGAGCTGTCTTCGGCAAGCTGTGGCTGAAATCCCACTACTGCTAGGAAGCAGAACGGGGCCTTTGCTGACATCCCGGGTATACGGGGGTCAGCGTGGTTCTCAGCCGAGTCAGATGATTACAAGCAAATGTGTACATCTCCGCCAGCCCAGGCAAGCCTCCCAGCCACCCACTCTTGCCCTCTGAGCTCTGCAGGATAAAGCGACAAGCACATGCTAATTAGAGCGGCAAAACGCAGCCAAGGAGAGAGTGGCTCTCCCCAAACTCATTGGTAATTAAGAGAGATTCTGCAGTTACCACTGAGATATAAACGGTGACAGTGTAACTGGATGGCAACTGCAGCGCTGAGCTAAAAAAGCTGCCCGAGTTCCCTGTGCAGTCACCAGCGCAGCGGAAGGAGAGCTGGCAGGTGATGGACCACTGGCAGGGCAGAGGCCAACCCTCTGACTCTGGGAAAATCAACCCGGGGACCAGGAAGCATTCAAGGTGCAACACGATGCCACCAAACCCTTCCCCTTCCATCTTTTGTCTGCTCACCAGCTCTGTTAAACTAGATCAGTATCTCTCAGCCCAGCACAGCAACAAGCTCTTTCCTGAGACCTCACCTCTGAGCAAGGTGGGGACCCCTCTCCCAAGAGCAACTGCAAAAGAAACCAGCTGCTTTGGGAAGCCACAGCCAGGAGAGCAGCGAGGGGCTCTGCAGAGAACAGCAGCCCAGAAGGGACGGGGAATCCCGCTGACACTGCCTCCGAAGCACCTCCCCAGGAGAGGTCAATCAGAAGAGCAGTGCTGGAGAGCAGGACAGGGCTGTGCCTTCACTGGAGAGCACAGCCCCAGAGCTGGACAGACAGGCGAGCCTTCACTCAAAGCAGGCCCCATCTGACACAGGCCTGCAAGATCACGCCTCTGCACTTCTTTGTTCAAGTTGCACCTTCTGTGCCAAAAGAGCTGAATGTGGAGCTGTGCTAGTCCCTCCTTTAAGCCATCTTTCTGTACTTATCAGCTCATAAGCGATCACCTAACCCTGCCGTGCTGGCACACCTCTGCTGGCTCGAACCCAACGCTGCCCTGGCAGCTCTCCCCAAGCCCCACTGCCCCAGCAGGGATCCCTCTGTCCAACTGCCGGGGCTTGCTCGCAGCAGGCTCCCCCAGACAGCTCCTGGGGAAGGTGGGAGAGCGCCTTGTGGGAGCCCTGAGCTCAGCCGCTCACCGGGTGCAAAACCCCTTCCCAAAATTGTCTGAACCACCTGCTCACTTTGACATTCATTTGCTTTAGAGATAGAGACCTGTTTCTCCTCCAGCCAGGGAAAGAAACAGCTGCAGAAAACGGCTCCATATGGTACAAGAGAAATGACAGCAGCACAACACACCCTGATCAGAGCAGCACCACCAAACTCACACACCAACCCTTGGCTCCATGGCTGGGAAACACCACAGCTACCCCCAGGCATACAGCTACCCACGGGCCAGGCCCAGCCGGCCCCCGGCAGACTCAGGAGCACAAGGCTGAGAAGCCAGGAAGTTTCCTTGCAAGAGTGAGTGCCTCATTTCGGAGCGAAGGCAGCTTCCCACAGGAGAGAAACCCCGTGGAGATGCAAGTCCTCAGGTCTCAGGAGTGCAAAGTGTTTCCCGGTGAGTTCACTTGTATAAAATTAGAGCAAAACATAAACCAACATGAAATGCAACAAGTGGGAGTGTTTCTCTCTCACACATACACACACACATACATACGTACAGAGTAGAGCAGGGCAACACATACTTGATGGGCAGGACCCTGGAAATCCTGTACTAGCTACCGTTTGTTTCTCTACAGTAGGTTGAAATACAAAGAGGAGCACAGTGACGGTTCCCCCCTACCCTCCCACCCCCCAGTAAACAAAGTTATTGCAGTCGGTCAGTTCACCCCACCTCTGCAGCGATACCGCGCGCCGGCACCCAGGGCCGCCCGGGCTGCCTGTGGTTCCTGCTGCTGGAACCAAGCCCAATCGCTCTCCTCACACTAGCGTGAGACTCAAGGAAAAAAAATCACACGCTGACTAATTTCCTTTAAAAAGCTTTTTGATGAAACAGCCTCAGTTAAAAAAAAAAAAAAAAAAAGTGATGTGCTTATACATGGTCTCCCACACTACTGCTGCTAGGCAACACTATACAATCCTAGAGCATCAGTTCAGGTCAACCTGAAACGCTTGAACCAATGGACATGACTACGTTCAAACTAGAGCCGAGCCTTTGTCACAGCCAAGTGCTAGCAGACGGGAGGCAGACCTGCCCCTGGGACTGCAGGAAAAAAGGGAATATTGCAGTTAGAGTAATAGGGCCTGCCCAGCAGCAAGTTACTGTGTGCTGGACCACACCATCTTCCCATGTGTGGTTTGAAGAGAATACCTTGTTCCCAGCCAAGTAAGTTGCACTTGTTCTTGGAAAGGTTTCATGAAATCAGTCTGCAAAGCAGCCTATGTTATTAGCTGCAACAGACACTGGATCCAGCAGGGACCACACTCTTGCCTAAAAACCCCCTCTTCTCTTTGGCAGGAGGACACCTAACGGAGCACACCACCAGCTCCCTGTCCAAAACAGGCTGGGTGATCCCTCTGCAGAGCAGGACCCACCATGCAGGGCAAAGCAGATTCTCCAACCTTTAAAAATTCAAGGGGAAGGATCAGACAAAAAAAAATTTACTGCCCAGCAGATGCTGGAAAAGGCTCAGAAGCATCATTGCCTCTCCGAAAGGGCCTTCAAGAAATCCTTGTGGAGCCTGGCATGCCCATAAGGGTGGGACCCCTCAAGTCCCCATAAGGGACTTGAGTCCCTTATCCTGAAAGGCCAGAGATCTCTGCTTTTCCTCGTGGCAAACATGCTCTGCACCCAAAACTCCATCCGCCACCTGTTACCAGTCCCTCCCGGGAATGCCTTGGGAAGCCTTAACAGCAAAAAAACACCTCTGCAGCACTCGGAGGCTGCCTAGAGCTGCTGGCTGTCACACTGACTTCTTTTGAGTGCCATCTCCGTGTCCTAGCACCCCAAGCGTCATGTCCCTGGCAGCATCAAGGTGCACAGTGTGAACACAAGCGCAGCTGGAACCAAGCCAATCTGAGCTTGGGTGAAAGACACCCAAAAGTCTCACTCCTCCAGCTCCTGCAATGTCTTGCTGCCTGAGGTGGACAGAGAACCTGGCTGGCTTCATCCTCTCTCATGTCCAAGCTACACCTCCACTGCAGCTTGGGACTGAAACCACAGCAAAGCCTCAACCCACAGGCAATGCTCTGCCAGGGCAAATACATATGCTGCCGGGGAAAGGATGCAACCAATGGAGAAATGCCCATAGGAAGGAACATTCAAAAATGAGAAGGCAAGGACAAATTCCATCTACAGACCAGGCCTGCAGGAGGCCACGTGCCCCTAGCACCCTCTATTTTTGTTACAGGTCTTTGTCCCTGTGAGGACAGGTCCTAGGTGATTAAAGAGAGCATGGTGAAATTACAATTCTGCAGTGGCCCTGAAGTCACTGCACATGAACCGGGGAGGTGCACAAGGGAGACAGCAGCAGGCTCTCTAGAGCACAGTGTGGTCAGGGCAGGACAAAGGCAGAGCAGATAAATCAGCCCACGCTATCTCACATGTGCAGTTTGACAGATGGACGGGAAGGCAGCTGGACATGCAGGGCGCCTAGCTGGCTCCAAGTCCAGCTGCTACAGTGATGTATCATTTCACAGACAACGGCTCATCTTCCTGGGTTTGTTTTTTTGGCAACTTAAAATTTTTTCTTTTAAGAAAGTGTTAAAAAAAATCTGCAGCTATTAAAAAAATCCTTTCCCTTTAGAGGCTGGATGAGGTTTTATTGACAGGTAAATAATTGGTGCGAGTATGTAAATAGCAGCGACCCCACTGAGGTGGCGTCCCTCAGCAGCACAGCCAGCTGCAGGGACATTGTGACTGGCTCAGTTTGGTCATTGTCACAGACCTGGGACACTGGAGTTTCCTTACATCTAGTGTTTCTTAATTTCTGTTCCTGCCCAACCTCCTCAGGCCTCACCTCAGCACAAATACCTGCCTGTCTCCGTGACAGACTCCTTGCACTGAGGGGGGAACTCCTCTCCTGACCTCCCTAGCTACGCAGTTGGTTTGTTTTTCAAACCAGACAGCTGAACTCCCTCCACACTCACTGATCTCTCGTCCTTTGGCAGCAGGAAGAAAGACTGGCCGTCTTTTTTTCCTAGGAATATGGAGGGAGGGGGCTAGACACACTGTAATGCACGTGACCTTTCGCAAAACCCATTCAAGCTGATCCATGGCTCCCCCAGCCCCCGCACACCAATGAGGTCTCAGGTTAATAAGCAGTGCAGTTATTCAGCTATCTGCTCGTAAGTGGTAGGTGTTCTTGGGCAGGTTGCCTGCTCCTGCCAACTCCCCCATGACTTTATGTTGTCAGCACATCTATATTTAAGACTGGGKTTTTTTTGCCTTTGTTTAAAGGGGTTTCCTTCCCTTGTAGTAAACTTAAGAGTTAATAGAAAAAAGTAATTCAAAAGTAATCCAAGCACATCTGTAAGTAATTCTGCAGGAGAGAGGGCAGAGCGACGCAAGTCGGAGTTGGCACGCAAATCCTGGCTCCTGGTGTGCAGTCTCCGGGATGGACAGAAGGTCCCTCCGCCGAGCACGGCTAGAAGTTAGATTTGGAGTGTCCAAATATGCAGATGGGAAAGTGCTTGACATGAGAGGACCACTGCGCTGCCAGCTGAAAGAACTTGACGTCGTTCCACTCCACCCCATCGATCAGGACTGCAGGGGAGGGCAAACAAAGAGGTGAGTTAGGAAACACTGAGCAGAGCCATCGACCTGAAACACATTTGTTAAAAACCTCCCTGCAGTGGGGAGATGGAGGCCTGGCCATATGCTGTGCTCACCCTATGAGCTGCTCTGTCTGGCCACCTTGTCGCTGTCACTGTAACTAGCTGCATGCATGGGGGAAAAAGGGTCAAGTGCAAGCCAGGTTTAGGGAGAACAGCTCAGATTATTATTCTAGCATCACCCCTGTATCATTTCTGTTCACTGACACTGGAGCTCCTCACGCTGCTGACTTCAGCTTCACCTGATCTGATCTCTCCAATTTCCTAAACACACTTCACCTTTTCCTTTGGGCATGGAGTCTTACAGAGACAGACTTGAGTCTTTCTTCATTGGCACTTTTAACCAGGAGCTCAGTGTTTCCTAAAGGGGTGACACATTCTGTGACCACCCCCACACTCTCACTAGTGTCACAGGGGTTGGGCCAGGATTAAGGAGGATGAGCTGAGCAGGTATGTCTGCTGTTAATGGTGGTGGGAATTATTAATTGAATAGAGTACAAGGATACTTCTGATACTGGATGCACAGCTTCACCGACAGCCACTTTAGGGCAGCCTGCAAGATGCATTTACAGCTGCTGCTACAGTGTGCCTTTGTGCCAGAGTCCTGCCTAGAGGACTCTCACGGCTCTGCACCGTCACTTCCCAGTTGTGTACTGGAAACAGTGAACAACGGGGAGGGGAAATGGAGCCTGGCCCAGTCCCTGGCCTGATGCGGAGCACTGATTCAGAGGAGTTCCTAGGAAAAGGAGCATTTTCCCATGACCCAGACCCATTAAGCAATCCCCATGTCATCTGCCAGGAGGACTATTCTAGCATCTGCTGAGGGTGTGAGGGGACATATCCATGCCCCTTTTCCAGGAATACCCCCATTATGTTGGCTCTGGGACACCAGTCCAGCCCTTTACCTGGACGACAGCATTAGCAGCTGAGCCTCACCCTAGAGCCCTACAGGACATTAGCACTGCACTTACCCCGCAGCATGTTCTGCTGATGTTTTGCTGTGCAAATCAACCTGCTGATTCCTTCAATACACTGGCTCTTTGACTCAACCTCCTTGTCTTTAGTTTTCTTGGGCAAGAACATCACTGTAAGAAAACCAAATCAGCACACAATGAACATCTGTCACTCACAGGAGCTGTAGCGAGGCTCATTTGGGTCTTTCCATTTAAACACTGATTTAAATCAGATTTAAATTCTGATGTCTTAGAATTCTATTTCCAATAAAAATTTTAATTTTAACTCCTACAATTATCCCTGTTTGGCAGGAGTTTGATTACGTGAGTGCTCCGTGGTGTCCCCTATACACATGAACATCTTAGGCCTTAGTGTCACTGTATGAAGCATTCCCAGCTCATAATCCAGGTCCCAAAGGGCACCTTCAGGGTAACTTTCTTGCCATTCCGCTGGGACCCTTGGGAATTGTATTTTAAATTGAGTTGTATCTGCAGCAGTAGCCAGTCTGCGCCTTGCACAGGGCTGACAGGATCTGCTAGGCAGCCGCACCACCTAGGGGGAGTCCCACATACTGCACATGGCTTCCAGGCACCGCGCTCGGCTCCAGCCCCCTCAGGCCCACCCGGATGTCTCTGCCAGCAGATTTGCTGTGCTAACAGTGATCCAGCGGCCAACATGAGCCAGACTGCAGGGACACCTAGAGAGCCGGAGCAGCTGCAAGCTAAGGGAAATGGGTGGAGAGGGAAGGTGTTAGAAAGGACTCTGCTGAAGAGGGTCCAGCCACCCAAGAAGCATCCAAATGTACRAGCGAAAATGCAGAAACTGGCTCCATGAAATCTGGTGGCATTCACCAGGGCTGCTCTAGGCTGGGCCAGCCACAGTGATGAGTATTTTGAGTGTGTCTCAGCATTGCCTCTCCCAGAGCAGAATATTCCATTTAGAAAGGAGACAGGTCTGATTGGGGGTGAGAGCTCTGGGTACCAACAGTGCCACAGCTGTACTGAGCAGTAAAACAATGCCAGTACTGACCTAGCTGCAGGGGAGCTGCAGAGTTACATGCCTGTGTCCTGCAGCCACAGGTCTGCGAGGCTCTGCACGTCTGCTCTCAGAGCCCCCGAAACCTCCCGCTCCACTAGGAATGATTTCCAGGCCCGTGGGCAGGAAGCTGTTGTAAAGACAGCTATTGGCATCTGAATGCAAGTGCAGAACTGCCTGKCTGCTTCCTTGAAAACACTTAGCAGAGCTATCCTCAATTTCTAATGTGTTTCACACCACCAAGGTCAGCTGCAAATACAGAATTACTGACAACATCTAAAATGCAATGTCTTCTTGAGAAAAATAATTTTCTGCTCTTAAACTCATGGTTTCAGATTTAAACAAGGAAAAATTAATGCCAGGCTTTGTGCTGGGAGCATTCCTCTTTTACCTCCCTCTTGTCCCACAAAGCGCTCTGTGCAAGAACATAGCAGCTCCTGGAGAACAGCTTGCATTGGTACAACCCTGCTCTGAGTGAGGTCACCTCTCATGCACAGGGGCACGACTAGCACTGGCTTCGCAGGTCTGGCTGGCGCCTTTGTCCAGCTGTGACAGCCAGTACTGTAAGGCAAGGACACCGTGTCAAATCCAGTGAAATGTCTCTGCTGGGGCTGCTGCCATACGGTGCAACATGATGGGATGTACACACATCCTGACTCCAGCTGCATCTTGGTCACGCGCCAGAGGAGAGACCAGAGCATGGAGCCTTATAGGCCTCAGGGTCTGCCCTGACCCTGGTGAAGAGGGGCACAAGCTCTCTCTTTATCTAAAACCCCCAAACCAGCACCAGTGGGTTCACAAAGAACACAGGGAAGCTGTCCAGAGCAGCATACCTCCAGGGTCTCTGCACAGCCACCCACAAAATGACCTTGCACTGTCCCTACTTTTGTTCTTCTGGGCCAGACCACYTTAGCTGTTCAACTACAAGTGTGAAAACATCCCATTTTCACAGCATGAAGAGGAATCATCCTTTCAAGCACCCTCTCACCTGATACAGTCACTTCTACTCTACAGAGAGTCCAGGATTGGGGGGGGCTAGACGTGCAACTATGGCTCTGTAATGTGGGACTGAGAAGACAGGAAGCCCTGGAGCAGCAGAACAGGGAGAGCAGCATTGCATTCCTGGCCTCTGGCAACAGTAAACATGTGACATCCCACCTTACCTTTCTTGTTCTTCTCTTTTGTCACGACAGTCATGGACATTGTTGGAGTGGTAGCGATCTCGCCACTGGCAGGTAACCTGCTGACCTGGAGGGACCGGAAAGTGCATTTCAGTGTGTTTTTGGTAGTGGAGGGGTCCTTCTTCTCTGGGTCTCTTTTTCTGTCCATGGGTGCAGCTGCGATCCAGTAATCCACCTGCAGGCCCATCAGCTCAGCACCAAGGCTCTGGCTAGAAAATATAAGAGGATCATTTCTGCACGGCCCTCAAAAGCATTCCCACCCGTCTGTGTTCTTCAGAGTGGCTGCCATTCCTAGCCAGATGGTCAGAGGACATGTGCCTGACTCCTCGGGAAATGAGGCAGGAACATTTCTTGGTGTGACCTGACAGTCACAAATGCACAAGAAGTCATCACTCAGCAATGCAGCCTGGCTCACATCACATGGTGGCACTGGCTTGGCAGCACAGTGCTGCAGCAAGCTGAGACAAGCTGACCTGCTGCTCAGCTACAGGGACAAGCAGTGGGAAAGGGATCAGACAGACTGTTTCCTAACACGATGCTGAGCTCAGTGACCCAGCAGGTGAAGGCAGCCCAAGGTGGCCCAGGTCATATCCAGTCTTTGAGCAGGCTGCAAGCATTTGGCTGTAGCTTCCTGGGCATTGATGAGCCAAATGACTTTGGCTAGGCACAGTACTGCCAAAACCATCTCTGAACTGTGGGAAACAAAGTGCTGGCAGGTCCCTGAACATCAGGCACTCAGTTCCCAGCCTCCCTGACTACTTCCATCTCCTGTGTCCATCAGCTCCTCCTGTCACCAGCTGCTTCCCTTCCTGCCCAGATACTCCACCAGGACATACAGGATCCCTGCTCTCCCCAGTTCCCTATAACGCAGCTTGCATGGGGCAGTTCACCACACAGCTCTGCTGGGGGCCAGGAAACTCCTGCGCTGGGAAAGTGCTTTGTAAGTCCTGTGATGTTTGCTAAGCAACAGTGGATTTCAGGACATGAACTTCTACTGAAAACTCTTTCACGTAATGCAGTAATGGGCAGGCATCACACAAAACACACTGCCAGTCTTTCTTGAGCCAGAAAGGGGAAGATGAGCAGCCTGGGAAATTCCACCCACACTCCTTGCTTGCCCACTGCCGCTTGCTAGCTAATGAACACAGCAGTTACCCTGAGCAGACCAGAGGTTACCATTCAGGCTATAGCATGTCCCACAGCCACACTTACACCCAGCAAGAACATAGCAGGGAGGCACTGGACCTCAGAGGGAAGAGAAAACTCCCCTGCGACTGCAAGATGTAGTTCTCATGCACCTGGAGACAGAGGGTTTTGGGGGGCTCCTGATCAGGGAACCTCTGGGGAGGTTGGGACTGACTTAGCCAAGAGCGTGGCTGGAGCTGGTGACACACAGCTTGGAGCAAGCCATATAGGGAGGTGACATGTACATGAGAAGATGGGGGCAAGGCAATGGAAAAAAATATAAAAAAATACTGTATTTCACCACCACTATCTGATCTCTCACCCGTCCTTCCCCACATGAAGGATTGCGCCTCTAAAACCAAAACAGTCCTACGACCCCAGGTTCAATGGCCTCTTAAATGACCACCCTGAGGAACTTCACTGACCCAGAGATGAAGGCCTATAGCTTTTCTTACACAATAATACACCGAGTGTTCAAATAACACGGAAGCAGTAGACAAAAACCTAACTTACGTCATTTATCTACCAATCTGTTGGCAGATTACATTTAACTGTGTCCCTTATCAGAGAAACGGCAACTGTTAACAAAGTTGAATCTGTGAGCCTGAATGAAATATTCATCTCCCTACCACTGCCTGTGTAATAAGAAACCCTCAGGTCAAACAAGAGCACTGTTATGGTCCTCTCAGCAAATCTTTTCCTTTCCTCTGCCATTTATCAACTGTAGCCAGACTGCAGAGCACAGTTGATCTTGAATTATCAAAACCAGGTTTCGGTTTCCCAGGGCAATTTTTAGAAGTGAAATTTTTTTTAAAGGTAATTTTCTGGAGATGCAGCTTCGCATTTTAAAACTCCTTTGCATCCTGTTTCTCATTTCAGTTGTAAAGATGAAGCATCTTAACGTTCACTAGGCCTAGGCAGAATTTTCTATTCCCTCCCTGGTTAAACAAGTGGCTTAATCTTTCAGGCTGGGTCACTCCCTGGCCTCTGTGCTGTTATACACATATCCGTGGAGATGGAATAATGTTGAGCCTAAACTTCCTTGTTTCCTGATGATTTTACCACACAGCCTTAAGCCGAAAGGTAGCAAATTCATAGACCTAGGGTGCCAACTTCAAATGTGCCACCTTCAAGACTCACGGTTTAAAGTTTACGCTCCTATGGATACAGGCTCCCAAACCACTTCTGCATTTGGAAAGCCCATGCAGAGCTCATGTATGAGAAGTCAGCTCCGCTCTCCAAGGCCTGCACAGCCCCCAGCTCACTGCAGTGCCAACCAGCGCTGCTGGGACAGGCCTGGGCCCAGGAGGGCTCTCCTGCTGTCAAAYCGCAGGAGGACCAACAGAAGGGACGTAGGGAACTGGGCCAGCTGGGACAGTCTAAAGGCCACAGGCACCTTCCTGTAGCTGGGTGCCTGCTAAACTGGGACTTCCACATTTCCACATCCTCTTGTTAAGAGAGAACTTTCAAGCCAGTTTTAGAAGTCAGAGGCTAAAGGGTCTCATGCAGCTTTCTGAGGTTGGTAGGAAAGGTCCCACTGAGGGAGACCAGTAGTCCCTCCAGACCTGCTCTGTCTCCAACAGAGACAGTAGGAGATGCCATTTCGGGAGAGCACAGACCATTCCCTTGGACACCACCAGCATTCATAATCACTGAATTAGGCATGTTAAAGGGGACAATCCTGCCTCATCCTTTAGCATCCATTTACGGACTTGTTGTCCATGAATTTGCCTAACCCCTCTTTGACCTGCTGATCCTGTTGTCACACAAGGCAGCAGAGGCAGACAGGTTCCCAACAAGCCTTCCCTGCTGTGTACATAAGTCCTTTGCTTTCTCTCTTATAATTAAGTCTGGCTAGTTTCACTGTGTGCCCCTAGGTCTTGTATTGCAAGTTTGGTTCAGTATTCAGCAGACCCATCACCACTGTGATTTTATAAGCCTTGATAATCTTCTGTCTCCTCCTCCCCAAACTGTAGAGTCTCAGTCTTTTTAGTGTCTCCTCATAAGGTTGCTGCTCTGTCCCCTTGATTGCCTTAGAGAAGGTGCAGAGGAGGGCAACCTAACTTCACTGCGTCCTTCTGGAGATGGAGACCAGAACTACAGACAGAGCGCAAGGCAGCTGTGCCAACATTTTATGTAGCAACAAAATGAGAGTCCTGGCCAGGGCAATTCTTTACTAGCAGTTTTCTGGTAGTTCCCTCCCTTTACTCCCATAAATTTCAGCTAAGCTAGCTTAACTTTGCCTACAGGTGTTGTCTCCTTGCTGTTCAGGTAAGCTCTCAGGCATGTGCATGAAAGGGAACTTGCCATTCCACTGTACCACCTTACAACTATCAGCTCTCCCTCACAGGAGCTGAGCCTGCTCCTTCCACAGCATCACTCTGACCTTACAGTCACTTGGTCACATCTGTTCAGACCTTCAAAAACATATTATGGTAATTGCGAGGGGCTAGATTAGCTGGGGAATGGGCATTTGGGTGTTGCCCAGGTACCCTGAATCAAGGTCAATATTTTCTTTGGCTACATGTATCCCCAGCAGAATCCAGTCCCAAAGGGAAGATGCTGGAAGATGGAGAACATAAACCCTCCCAAACAGGTGGCCGCAATGGCTAATCAGACTATGAGAAACAAGGCTGCCCTTTTGGTTTCCRTGTGCCTGCCTTTGAAAAATGCAGCCTTCCCATTGCATGCAAGACCCCCTCTGCTCTCCCCAGCTCCCCAGCAAGCAATTCCAGAGGCAAAAGAAGTGAAAAGCAGAGGTGACAACTTCAAGCATTCACTGGGGAGGAAGGAAGTAGAGCTATGGGTTTTCCTTTAGAAGAGGTTTCTTCTCACCTGTATCTCAGATAAGACAGCTGAGGGGGGTGTAAGGAGACGAAGCATGCTTTACCTTGCAGATGAGAAGCTGCCTGTGACAGATGGCGAGGAAGGTGGTGTGGGGGAGGCTTCTTTCACAGCAGGCGACACAGATGGTGGAGTAGAAGAAAGGACACTGGAGCTAGAGGGAGCTGCGTCATCAGAGTCACCTTGAAGATAAGGAGTCAAACTGTCTGGGTTTGTCTCACAGCCCAGCGCATGCACGCTGGGCTAGCTTAGTCTCTTTGCCCACCCTCCTGCTGCACACTGCACAGGTCTCTGTTGGCTTTGCTCAGACTCAGTCCAGAAATCAGCTAGCCATCAGCTCTGACTCCCTCCATACTTGCACCACGAGACTTTCTATAATCAGGTAGGAGGCAAGCACAGACATTCACACTCCTCTGGGCTCCCCATCTGGCATCTGCTCTCCTAGGATTTGCTCTGAAGCTTCCAGCCAATTTCGAGCCTCCTGCACTGTCAGGAGAGCCCAGACCATTGATCCCTACTAGGGAATCTTCCCCCATGACCATGGCAGATCAGCACCATTCCAAGACACTTGGAGAATCCAGTAGTTTTGGGCTGATCATAGGGACTTCCCCATTCGCCCTTGTTTCTACCCTCCATGGCCAAGGCCTTGTTCCTTTCACGCTGGCCCTTTGAGGGTGCTGGGAGAAGTGTGGCAGTATGGAACAACCCACATAAGGGCTTTTTCCATGCACTGACCTATGTGCAACCCAGGCCACTGGCTTAATGGTAAAGCAATGTAATAAATAGTCCCAACAGATTAGGAAAAAAAATATTCCTAACCAATAGCATGTATGAAGAAGGAGAAAACAAGTTCACACTGATGAAACCTCACCACCCCACATGCACATACGTAAAGTGTGCTGTATCATGAAAGTCAGTTTTACTCTCCCCCATTAGAATATCTGGGTCCAAATTCTTTGTCAGATTGACAAACCAGATGCCCCATCCAGAGTTTCCAGTGTTGGGTGTGTGTCTGAGATTGATTTTATCAGGCAGTTGAACCCAGTGTAGAGAGATGGGCATAAAATTCCAGTGAGCTCTCTCTCCAGTTTGGAAAAGGGACTTCAAATAACCACTGCAGTAAAATCCACCCCACTGAGAACAGTCTTAAGAAAAATAGGTGTTTGAGCATATCTGAGTAGAGATCTTAGACCAGGTTCCCTGGATGAGGGTGGGGGAATTTCAGCTGGCCTGACTCTCCTTGTAAAGTAACAAGAAAAAGGGCTGCTTGAAAGAGAGAGCAAGGACAGCTGCTGAGAGTTAAATCAACAGAACTGGGAGCTAACACAGTCCAACTCCACCTTAAAAAAACCCAGATCAGCAATGGACAAGTCTGTTCAGGCCATGAAGTCAGGCTCCCATGACCTGTGTGACATAAAGCACATACAATACCTGATGTTGCAGAAGACTGTTCCACTATTCCAACCTTCACCACCTGGAAGGAGGGGAAACAGAAGAGCTCCATGAAACAGCAGTCCCATGAACTTCAGGAACCCCCACCCCAAACTAAGCCAGTCCTACAACCACCTGGGCTCTGTCCTTGCAATCAAAGAGTAATATGAAAGTATATTAAAAAGTGGAACCTTCTAAGAGCCAGGCAGGTCTCAGCAGTGTCCAACCAAGCTGCACCAGCTCACAACCCTTCCCTGACTTGATACAAAAGGCAGCACAGACCCTACAGAGGTGTTACAGACCTGCACAGCTCCGAATAGCCCAAGGCCAGCTGCAAGCTATGCCAACTACCGAGCCTGCCCCTGACACCCAGGGGAACAGGGCAGGAAAGAGGAACAAAARTCTCTCTAACACTGCTTTGATGCACCTGCTAATTACGCAGATATTGCTTCCACCACACAAGTGCAGCCATTTGCAGGGTGCAGCTTAGCTGGGCTTTGTTAGCGAGCCACAAAAGCAACAAAGTACAGGTTTTGATTAGAGTTTTCTAGTCTCCAAACACAGGAAGAGTCCAGCAAAGAAGAAAAAGCTCCTGGCAAAGCCTGCGGGCATGCACATGGATAAACCATCACATGGACGGGTCAGTGATCCCAATCACATCATAATACATGTGAAAATGCATTCTGATACAGCCAACCACCAGCTGGTACATCTAGGATGACAATAAATATTACACCTGGAGAACCAGCAATAATTTGTGGAGCAGAGCATGCTATAAAGCAGTTGACTAGCCAGTGAACACAAGTTTCCAAGAACAGACTATGTCTAGAAAGATAAAATGACTCTTGGGTATATATAAAAGCATGGCTCTTCTATACAAATAATCTGCTAGGGTGCACGGGAATCATTACCTCTCTACACTGCAGAGGAAAGACCCCTCTTGGAGGTCCTTAAGAAACCTGTATCCAGGGCTAATGTCTACACTATTTAAAAAAAAAAAAAAAAAAAAAAAAAAAAAAAAAAAAAAAAAAAAAAAAAAAAAAAAAAAAAAAAAAAAAGAGACAAACGAGAAAGAGCTTCATAGTGACCTCAAGTCACTAAAACCTGTGTTAGAAAGAAATTATGTCACTCAATCTATTTAGTTTGAAAACAAAAGATGGTTAAACTTTGACATGACCATGTCTAGATCACATCTCTAGGGAGCAGACTTCTGTGCTACAGGATCAAGAGAAAGCAGCCAATCATTAGAAGTAAAATGCTGCACAGTCCTTTGGAGTCCTCAGGGGGGGACTGCATGCTCAACACTTCAGATCTTAGAGAGCTCTCAAGTTCTCTGGTGGATTCTCCGTTGACTCCAGTCTTGGATGAGCAATCTTGAATTCAGCAGTGTGTGCAGTGGTTCCCTGATGGGGCACTGGCTTGGGAGAAGGAATCATCCTCCTTGGTGAAGGCCGCAGCTCAGTTTGGTAAGTCTCTATCAAAGGGCAATAAATTTTGCTCTGGAGTCCAGCAGACTTTCATATTGTATGTGCTAAGGGCTAAGAGGCTGTTTCACTAGCTGGAAGCAAGAGAAAGCGAGGCAAAGGAGTTAGGGGGAAAAAAAAAAAAAACAATATAAAACTGCCTAAAGCTTCCTTGATCTGCATGCCAGAAAGGAAAGCTCTTTTGGTCTTTTCCCTCCTGTTGACTGACTGAAGATGCTCAGGTACTGACACATGGGAGAAAGACTAGGTTAGACACTTTCCCTTCCCTCCATTCAGGGACAGGCTTGAAGCTGCTCCAGCTCCAAGGCCACCTTCCTTTCCCTTCGGGAGGAACATGCATCCTATGAACTCTCCTGGCAACCGACTGTTGGCACGACGCAGGCACACGACTGTTTAGCCTTGCAGCCATGACCCCTGCCTTCACATCCCACTGGCCCCTCACAAGGCTTCACTCTCATCACCTYGGAGCCCGTCTGAGCTGCACAGCACTGCTGTGTCCGCTTCTTGATCAAAGACTGTGCACAACCCAGCCAGGGCACACGTTTGCCCTAAAAAACAGCTGAGTCCAACCAACTTCAGAAGTCTCAAACCCAAACATCACTGGCTCCCTCCCCTCATCGTCCAACAGCTCCAAGCAGGTTGCAGCAGCTGAGGGAAAGAACACCAGCGCTCGTGTTCAGCTCCAGACTTTGCGAGACACCTGTAACCTGCCTTTCAGGGTCTCTCCAGACTGCATCTCAGGAGGAATTACTGCATCAGGAGTATTTCAGTGGCTGAGATGAGAAGCACTGATTTTACCCTCACTCCCAGCCAATGCAGGAAGTCAGTCTGTGCTTTCAAGGCAAGCTTTTTTCGGGTCAGCAGTGTTACAACACAGAACAGAAAGCTGTTCACTCTTCCCACTTTCAGCCATTCAAATCTAGACTGGAAAAGTGTTGCTAATGTAAGAACTATAACATTTTAGAGCAACTGGACAAACATCCTCTGAACCCCATTTGCTTGCACATAGCACTGAACTAAATCAACCTGGAAGAAAAGCTTTGCCGTACCTAACAGCTACAGTGAGCACATTCCGAGATCTCTAAAATCCTTCTGGGCTTTTCCTGTTATTGGGAAAGGTGAAATGGCTGTTTCATAACAGCAGTTCTTCACCATCACTCACAGTACACAGGAGAGAAGATCATGGCAAAACTCRTCAGCAGGGAACAAGTCAGGCAGGCTTGTCTCTGCTTTAGCAGAAGACAACTTTCCTTTGACAAAAGCAGACTGTCATCACAGGAGCACTGCAGAGAGATTCTCACCAGGGGAGAGAGATACCAGAGTGAAAGCAGGGTCGGCCTGAGGGCAAGAGAGACTAAGCCCTTTAAATGCCTTGGGATTTCAGATTAGCTCTGATGCATTGACAGGGAYACAAACAGGAACATACACAAGTTGGCTTAACACAGAGACAGAAGAACAAGACAACCAGCATGTAAGGGAGAGAAGCTAAAAGAGAGCAGCAAAAGCTGCAAAGAGGACATCCAGTAGCTGAAGAGCAGTCAAGGGATAYCCTTTTGGCTGCAGGTCAATGTCATTATACCTAAAATTTAAGGAATTGAAGAGCAGAATCAAATAAGGGGAGGGAATCTAGAAAAGGCAAAGCACCCAGTGCACAAAACACTTTCATAGAAGCACAGACACACCCCGGCCTGGACACTCTGCACCCAGCCACCTGAACTGGGAACATTTAAAGATGAAAAGAGGAGGAAAAGCCAGAGACTAGTATCCCAACTACTTATTCACATATTAAAATGCATTAAATAGCTACTGTCTCAGACTCAAACATAAGAATGATATAAATGATCTGCCTGGTGGGATGTACTGTTCACCCTCCACTAGTGGATGGGGCAGTAAGAGAACTAGAGACTTTGTGATAAGCACAGAGGACTGACATTGAAATAGCAAATAYGGATGAGTTAATCATACAGGGCAATCTTTAGAACAGCAGCCCTGAGGTCAGGTTTCCAGGAGCACACCACCTGCCTCCGCAGGTGGCCCAGCAGCAACTCTCCACCAGGTGCTTTAGCCTGCAGCAAAGTGATGGGGACAGGCAGTGGATGAGAGTACTTCAGTGTTACACTTTCCTGTCCGCATTGAACGAACAAGGCAATAGCAAGGCTGTGGTGTCTGCTTCAGTGCTGGCAGGCATACAGCACAGAGCTGCCCCAAGCCAGCTGCCTGGAAAGTAAAAGACACCTAGTAGTTTGTTGAGGGATCTTAGTTAGAGGTTCACTTACATGCAGGCAGTTGCATCCAGCCATCAGATGCTAATGCTAACACTAACTTAGAGTTCCTAGTGCTCCTGCTCTACCCTCAAACCCAGGCAAGTTTGTTCTAATGCATGTGAATACRTTCTAGCTGGCTGGAGACAGCATAATTAAGATAACACTCACCCCGACAAAGGGAATGAACTTCTGCGAAGATTCTTCATCAGGGCTAAAGGCAAAGAGAAAAGAGTTGTTAACAGCTTGCTTCCACACTGGGCACAATACTCACTTTATATGTTGCATTCAAGCATGCAGCAGGGACGGACAGTATGCAAGCGCCAGTCCAATGTCTCCTTTCAAGGCCCCCTGCCAGCACGCTAAGAGTCTGCATGGGCGGGGAAGAGCACACAGCTTTCGGCACATCTCGCAAGGGAAAGGTCTCTTCTGCCCTCACACTTTACAGAGAAACATGCTTTAATGGCATGGCAATCATTACAGACACACAACCTCCTACTGCAAGGAAATGGATCTGTGCCACGACAACATGGAGAACTGTGCGTTACTTACTAGTACCTGAAGCGCTCTGCACTCACGGCCTTCACACGTCCCACCTTTGGAGTCATGTGCCATACCTTGCATATCCCAGCTTCGCTAAAGCAGTTAGCCTGCCACGGGGTTACAAGCCGTGACACGTGGTTATTCGTACAGCACTAGCAAGTACGTACACACACACGCACACACACAGATACATGTCCCCTACCACTTGGAGCTCATGATCACTTAGACAGGCACACTACAGAGGTCAAGCACCAGAGTGGAAGCAGAGCATACTGGGTAGATCAGGACATCAACTCCAGAACGGTGAACAGCTAAACCAAATTGACCAAAACACACATGATGTCTCAGAAACACCTGAAGATGACACTACATACATTTTGAAAACAGAAAGACATTAGCCCTCCCTGCCCAGGACTTGCCCAGGATTCAGAAGCCAGAGGGTGGAGAAGAGAATGGACCAGCAATGAAAGCCAGAGTCAAACCAAACAGGAGTTGGAGAGAGAATCAAGAAAGACTAGAGGGCAAGATTTGAGCGAGAAGGAAGGCAGGCTGGGAGGCCTGCAGAATTACCACTCCCTTCAGGTGCTACAGAGAAGACGATGGACCAGCTGGGTGACAAGACAGCTGCAGCATTGCGGCTGCATACTGGGAGGAGTTACAGTTCAACAGGGGAAGTGACTGCATGGYCCAGACACAGAACACTTCTCAGTGGCCTACTGCAGGAAACAGGTAGGATGAAGACAAATTTTCATGTCTCTCTCTTTGCGCATCCCTCAGTGACTGCAGTACTGCAGAATTCAGAAAAAAATCCAGCATTGCCCTCACCGAGAATTTTTCTGGCTGCAACACAAATACTTCAGGAAAGCAGGTATTTYTATGCTGTCCCCAGCACAGATCTGAAATGCACCAGATGCACAAAGGTTGCCAACCACTGCGTGACTAGCATGGGCTGGACAGTTTCCTCTAAGTCCTATGGAAAGAATGGCATATAACTGCAGGAAACGTGAGTCAGCCAGAGTTCCCGCTTGGTCCAAAGCAGAGTTTGCTTTTGCAAATAGCCTCTTGTCTTGGCTGAGCTCTGCAGCAGAGCCAGAGGCTTTGCTCCCTTCCTACTCCACATCCCCAGGCACTGCATATTCGTTCTCCCCCCACAGCACATGAGAGAATGATCAAATAAGGTCCCCAGTTCTGTGCTGGGAGCCAGAAAGGTCACATCCTTCCAGCCATGGCTGCAGACCCCTTGGCAAATAAATTTCTCAAGGGCATGAGATTTCCAGCTCCTCTTTTGCAAAAGAAAAGGAGAAGCCTACAGAGCTGTTGGGAGAAGCAGAGAGTGGAGGACAAGCTTTCTTTTCCTTTCTTCAGCTCCATTGGCTGTGAAGCAGACAGGAACAAGTCCTGCTGACCAAGCGAGGGAAGCATACTAGTAGCACATTTAGTTCTCTGGGAGCTCTTGGAGAGTTTTGCTTCAAGCCCTCAAAGAACAAACCCTCCCCAATTCCAGCAGAAAACCCATTTTGGTTCCCCTGGATTGCCCMGAATGTCACTGAGGAGAGGCAAGGGGTAATTCTGAAAGAAATCATTTGCTTCAGTCACAGTTTATCACAGCTCGCAGCGATACATGGGCTGTCTCTAAAGCAATCCTGCTGGATTTCAGCTGTCCTGTCATACATCCTCCTGGTAACTCCAACCTTCTACATATGCCTCTGAAAAGGCAGCTTACCAGAACTGCTCTTCTCCATATAGACTGGAAGGAAAGATGAGATGTCCGTGCTTGTTCTCCACTTCCTCTTTCATGTTCTTCATTATTCTTGGCCTTCAGGATTCCCAAAACTGATACAGAATCCTCTCACCTTGGCCAAGGCCTCTTCTATTCCTCCTACCACCGCCCTGCAATGAAGAGGTGCCCCGTCCTTGCAAAGGCAGGCCCCCAAGCTCATTCACTCTTCTTACCAAGGCCATGCAGGTTCCCAGTTGCATTGACACAAAAGGTTCTAACCCCCATAGCGACATCAAGAGTACTGGTTTTATTCACAGTGCTTCTGAAGGCCCTGATATCTCAGCTATAATTTAAAGCTAGACCTGACCCTTGTTTGTGGTTTTCAGCGAGGTTATTGATACTTCCAGAGAAAATTCCAGACCTATGGAGAGAGGCCAGAAAGAAAGAAAATATTCCTTAACTGGTATGGAAGGTTTTCTGATTATTATTTCTGCCTAGGCAAAAACCAGCCATCTGAAATCAGTCCTTTGTGGTGATCTGTCCAGAAATGGACCCACAGGCTCCCTTCTCTGCCCCTTTCCAGAGGGGGGAAGCAAAACTGAAACTACCCAAGATAAATACACAGAATTCACCAGATCAGAAATTAATTCAGGTTAAACAAAGACAGCCAGATTTAAATGTTTTAAGACTCTTAGAAATGAGAAGAAACCACATCGCCATGAATCACCCCCCGACAAAGGAAAGGAATAGCACCTCTCACTTCTGGGGAGAAGGACAAATTAAGCTGCAAAGCACACAAGTATTACAGTAGGAGAGATTGAATAACCACTGTAGAGCAGTTATGTCCATTATTAGCCTTTTAATAAAACACTAAGATTCCATTTACAGTTTAAGCAATCCAAACCAGATTCAAATGTAGCCAAACACTTGTGATTTCCTAGCAGGAGGGTCCCACGTATTGCCTTTATTCCAAGCAGGTCCCCCAGGAGGGCTACAGGAAAGGGAGACYTATCACAGGCCTCTAAGAGTTCAGGCCAGGCATCACCAGCAACCTCCCAGGGTTTGTCTTTGGTAGGAAGTATMTGTCCTTCCCACTGAGCAGCTGCAGCTCCCTGCTGGCTAACACTGTCCCTGCTCCGCGAAGCCTCCAGCAGTCAAACCAAACAAAGGCACAAAGCAACTCCAAGTCCCCATGACACACCTGATGAGTCACCTCTCTGCTTCCCAAGGAAGCTCTTGTCCAGCACCCTTCATGTTCCCACAGCGAACCAGCCATACTCAGCGGGACATCCGGCATGTTTCTTGAGCCCTGACTTGTTCCTCTGCCACACCGCTCCGTGAGGCAAGGGGCACAAATTAATTCCTAATACATTTCCTCCAGCTGCACAAGAGGTTCATGCAGAGACGAGCCAGGTAATGCAGGCACTGCTGAACCAGAGGAGGGACTGGCTCCATCTTCACCAGCTGTGTTCAGCAACTGCTGCAGGGTGCTTTGGAAGAAACACTTGGAGAAAGGAATGAGACTCTGTGCCTGGCTGCTGCCCTGCAGAGAGTCAGGGACATGCAGCAGGCAGAAACCAGCATCATCCCTGCTTCCTATTGCCCAGGACCTGCGCCGGCTCACCCTCCAGCCCAAGCTGCTTTCCTGTGCTCCAGGGAGCAAGAACTGGGGAAGTTCTCTTTACAACACAAAAGAGTGGAGAGCTTCTGATAAATGTGTAATGAGGTACGAAATGACCCAGCCCTCGCCCTGACAGAGTGAGCAATGCTTTCATTTCTGACAGCCAAGCTGTTCCCCAGATTCATGCAAGGGCTATCCAGAAGCCACACGGCATGAGCTGTGCTGAACACTGAATTACAGTGGGTGACACCAGCCCAGGTTTACAGCAATTCAGCTACATGGGGAACAAGTGTCCCCTGCCAGTCACAGATCTCAAATACTGCAGAGTTTCATTCAGAAAAGCTATGCAGAGAGATATCAACGTTGGATGATACACTGCTGCTAGGTGAGAAGCCCACCCCTGCCAGCATTGTCTCAGGTCCCCAGATGTTGCCTACACTGCAGTGTTGCTTGGCAATTCAGTAACTAGTATTTCTCCTAGTGCTCAAAGACAAAGTCAGTCACCCAGTGTAACACAGAGGAGTTTAATGGCAATTCATTTCCTTCCTGAACCCCTTCCTCTTTCCCAGACCCCTTGATTTCAGGTAAGGTCAGCAGATGCTCCAAAAGAACAGGACAAAGCTTTCACACCATATGCAATCCATCACAGGCAGTACATGCGCCAACCTTTCGCCATGACAAACAGAACAAGGGGACAGGAAGGAGAGCAGAGGTCAGTCAAAATAGGGATAGTTAGCAATAAAGTTATAAAGCAGCTCATCACATACAGCTATGTCCTACAGACTAGCTTGCTGTCTTGGCTTTCCTTGGACCACTAGGGCTTTTTTAACAGAACAAATGCTAGGATACTAGGAGATTTGTCTTGCAATGAATTTGTAGCTAGTGCTGCTGTTTCTACATGGACCATTGCCTTGGAAGTTGGCCTTGGAGAAGCCATTCACCTCTGGCCTTGAGGGAGACGAAGCTCTAGTAACTTTGTGAACTGAGGACAAAACAAACAGTGGCCTATAATCAGGCGGTTTGGAACAGGAGTTCCTGCAGAGCAAGGGGGTCTCAGCAACAGCTCAGAGACCCCGACCTCCCCCATTAGTATACACCATCTCCCCTTTCTTAGACTCAGAAAAGTCCCATACATAGGACATAGCCTGCCAATAAAAGATGAGGTCTCAATTTTTCTGTTACTGGGAGAAGATTCCCTGATCTGCACTCAGACACTGCATGGCAGAACCTTATGGGCGCAACCCCAAAACCAGGGGCCTGAGGCATGCCGAGCACAGCCTAGAGTGCTCGAGCTCCAACAGACAGGAAATGAAAGGCCTTGCTAGTCCTGATCCTTTTGGAGCTACACTCTGATGGCTGCAGCCAAACAGCAAGGATTATTTATGAAGCAGGGAAGGAAAAACCTACCTTCACAATGTTTTACTGCTCAAGGCTGTTTCCTCGATAACCCCTTCATTCCCATTCAGTCTATACCCTGGGAACCCGTATGTGTGGTCCAAAGGCAGAGCAGTCATTTTAACAGTGCGTTCTGCCAGCAGATGCCATACTTTCAAAGCAGCGAGCAGAATTTAACCTGAAGCATAAACTGAGCATCCCAGACCTGCAGGACTGTTAAACAAGACACAAAAGACCAGCCCATAGGGAAAAAGAGATAGGAGATGGGAGAGGAAACCTAAAGAAACCGATACCTTAGGGTAAAATCAAAATGAAAGCTCTTTTTCCTTTTCAGAAAGCAACCAAAGGAAAAGATAAATATGTTATTATACTTACAATAAAGTGATGCATTCATTTAGACAGTGCTAATGGAAACCCAATTTCTGCGKTTTTTTTTCCCCACAATACTCTCCCTAAGTCACTTCCAATGACAGAAAGCTGCATTTCTAAAGGAAGCCACATGGGGAGATAATTGCCCATCACTCCATGGGAGAGTTTGTTCCTCTAACCCACTCTCCAGCTTGCTCACATGGTACTTGGCTGAAAGCGGAATTTGTTTTTAAGTGGATACAACAGAGATACCAAGAGATTGTAGGCTATAACTACAGATCTGAGCAAAAGCCTCAGTGATCTCTCTTCCAAATAACCTTCTGCAGGGCTTGAGCTGGCAGCATAACATGAATTTCTCAGTTTTGGGCACAGCACCAGAAGGCCCAAAGGGTCTAAAATCCAAACTGATCTGACCAACTCAGTGAAGAGATCATGCACACTGCTGGGAGGGGTGAGTGTGCACCACTGAAGTAGTTTTCAGATGKTTTTTCAATAAAGTATCTAACTGATGTTTCTGGACACAGCAGAAACTCCAAATGATTAAATGTGCATTAATTACAAACATAAATCTCCAACTGGGACCAGAGAAGGCAGTGAAGACGGTGCAGAACCCAGCAACTGAGGGGTGCAGGGAAACGAGCAAGACAGCCGTCAAAAGGGGTTAACTGCACTTTTGTACACTTGTGACATTTGCACAGTTACATTTTTAACTAATRGGAAATCTTTATGCCAAAAACAAGATAAAAGACTGAAGCTTCCAGTACCCCTGGCTTTCCAAACTTCATCTTTATCAGGTTAACATACTGAAGTTCAGGTACTCAAAAACACAGCTATGACAAAAAAAAAAGTGTGTGAAGAGAGTGCCCTTTTTCTAATGGACTAGTCTGTCTGGAAATASTTTCCTTAGGAGAGCATCAAAAATGGGCTATATTTTACTGAATCAGTTCTGCAAAGAAACACAGAACAGGAARAGGAATTAAAAAGTAACATACGGTGAGCATTTTCAAAAAGAGGGGAAAAGTGACCATGTCCACACTTCTAATTCCTTCCAGTTTCTATGCAAATGAGGCACAAAGGAGGAATGTTAACAGACCATCAACAGCAGAACAGATATAGCGAGGGATAATTAAAGTCATCCACGTTCTGCATGAGATTGCTAGCCCCTAATGGAGAAAATCACATTAGGTGGGTGTTTGTTCTGCTCTGAGAACCAGTCACTGGGACATGTATGAATTAGAGTCTGTTTGTCTCCTCTGTGTCTCAAACAATGCATCTCTCCCCTTCAGTGATAGGGCTCTTCTTCCTGGACCACAACCATGTGAGGGTCTTCATACTTCTCCATCTTGTTTTCAGACCCCAATCCTCCCTTCAACAGGCTTCTTATGCCTTAAGAGAGGCTGAAATAAAACCCGGTTAGCCGTCCCCAACGGGGGTCCTGGTAGCCTGCAGCTGCCCGGCAACAAGCATTTGTCTCCCCTGCAGGGAGCTCTGCTATCTGCACTCTAAACAGCTCCAAAAAGAAAAAGTTTTGGTTCCCTCAATGCTGGTGCAAAAAGGCCAGGTCTCAGAGGAGACACCATGAGGAGGGAACGCTGCAGTCTGCAATCTTACACCTAAAGTTTCTCACCTACAGAACAACTGAAAGGCTGGTGTAAAGCTGGGAGAACTCTCTGTGGTGAGAGACATCTGGAACTTAAGCAGATATAGTCACACCCCCTGTTCCCTAGTCCCACTTCCCCAAATCTCTCAGGTCTTCAAAGCTTTAAAAACAGAACAACGTCCCTGTTCATTGTTATCTAAGTGGGATACATCATTGGGTGCAGGATACGATAATGTTTCCAAGCTGTTTGCAGTCTGGAGCGAGTTTAAGACTGCTAGCTCACAAGATGAGAAAAGCACTTCACCTGCAACCTGTTGGCCATTCTGGCAAGTCAGTATTATATTAGTAACATACCTTTTCTGCTTGTACGTCAACATTGCTTCAGCAATGGGCAACTGATGTGCACAGTTTGCCCCTGCTATATACTGCGTTATTCTGGAGACAACGTCAGGTGCTTCTGGAACTGCAACAGAGCAAAGAGAGAAAATAAATGAAGTGAATTCTCAGACCAGCACCAGCGCTGTCCTCCACTTGCTCAGCCAAGCAGCTGACAGTACCCAGCCAGCTGCATTTGAATTGCATCTTCCAAAGGAAGTTCTGCAACCTACCCCAGAGCGCTGCAATGCTGTCTAAACAGAAGCCAACATCCTACAAGAGCTCCAGAGAAAAAAGGCTAGGAAAGCACGTGAGTTACAGAGTTCTGTACACAGTATTACTTATTGAAAATATAGTTATTTTATATTTGCTAAAACACTTTTCTTTGCAAATGCGTACCTGTTCAGAGTCAACTTTAGACTTCCGCCCCTCTTGACTGCGGGCAGCTGCTGAWGAAAGTGCCTAGCCTTCCTTGCCAGGACCTTGGTGAGCTGCTCTGCTCACACCAATAACTGGGTTACCTGATTTCCTAATGAACTCACTGCCTTGCTGAGTTAATTGAAAAGACTGACAGCTATGCAAGGGTAGGAAGAGCACAAAGATCATGTGTTTAGCAGCAAGTGTGCTTAAAGTCCATGAGTGAGTGTTTGACTCAAGCTGACAGGGAGAATTTCCTAAATGCCTTTCACAATGCTTTCATTCAAGCAAAGAGCCTGAACCATGAGATAAGGGAATGCAAGTTACCTTCACCAGGCACTTTCACACCTTAATGGCTATTTTAACCCAGAGCCTCTAACAACAGTTATTTGAACAGTGAGCTGTGAAGAGCTAGTGTTCCTTGCCAGACATCCTTAAGTCATCACGGGGTTTCTGAGTGGTTCTCTCTGCCCTATGAAAATGAAAAACCCACAAGGCCTAGACTGCACAGAAATGGGGATGCATTTTCCTCATAGCATGTAGGCAAGTAAATAAGGGCTGCAGCATAAATCCTATTAACAACGGGATACAGCTCTTGGGCTGGACTTCCATAGTTAATGATGTATTCCTAAGCCAGACACAAAGGCCAAGTCTGTATTTACATTTGTCTCCATTTTCAAGTGCGGCAAGGAATTAAAAGAAACCCGTCCCAGACATCTGTTCTTCCACGAGCTTGGAATCACAGAAAAATGTAGGTTGGGTGGGACTTTAGGAGAACTCAAGTCCACCTTCCTACTCCACGTAGGACTAATTTCATAGCTAGAACAGGCTGCCTAGGGACTCGTTCAGCCAAATTCCCATCTGCTGGAAAAGGCTCCAAAATATCCCCTGGGAAGAGGCATCTCTTTCCTCCTCTCACTGGTAGGAGACTTCCACAAGCATCCTATCCCCTAGGGAGCCCAAGGCACTCTCCGCAATTCCAACAGGAGAAGCATACTGCAATCCCCCAACCTCGCACTGCTCTGAAAACGCTGATGCTTTTTCCTGCTAGGGAAATTCCTGTGGGGGACAGGCCACCACGAGAGCATTGCTCCTCAGGCAAGTTGCAAACCTTCAGGGAGGCCTAAACATCAGATGCAAAACCTCCCTTCTCCTGTTTCTTTCCGTTCTTGCAGGAACAGATGGAAAAACTGTAAGCATTAATATTTTAAGCAAATGAGTACTTTAACACTCAGTAGGATTTTACTCTGGGCTAGAACAGATTCACATCAGGACAAGAACTTGTTGATTTGACCGAGGGCAGCTCTCACATGTTACAGTACTGGCAAAGAACAAAATTCTTTTTTAATGAGAAAGATCCTGCCAGCAGATTTCAGACATGCCAAGGTCATTCTCACATGCAACTAATAAAAGCTGATCTTCCCAGAATTTGCAGTTTTCCAGATCCAGCTCTCCAGATCACCAAAGAAGGCGATGTAGTAAACCTGGTAGCGAGACCTCCACATCAGAAGAACAAAACTGAGAGCTAGGTAAAAACAACGTGACTCAGAGGCAGCTAGTGCCTCTCAGAGCCAACAACTGTTTGCAAACCACTAAGTGGAGGACGCACAAAGGTCAGCCTCTGAAAAGGGAATGTGGTGGAGGAAGGAGAAAAGAGGAACAAAAACATTTGTCTGCTTCCTCTTGTATTTACTCGACCTTTGCTAAAATTACTCATTCAAACCTTTTATCCCACACAGGCCAGACACAGATACGTGGTCTTACCAGTGGTCTGTGCTTCAAGTTTGTTGAACAGATCTCTCCACGCTAGATCTTGGAAGAAGTTGTTGTATCTATAATCTACAGACCCCAGATACTTGGCCACTGGATGAGAGCCTAAGAAAGAAAGGAAAACACGACAGTTGTTCTTCCCAGCACTGAACATAGGTGTGGTTTCTGACTGCAAGGAATTAAATTCCAAAAATCAAAACTACACTAGACATCTCAGAAATAAATTTCTTTAATTATAAAGAAGTTAGTCAGCCCAGCTTATCTCTACAAGAGCATGCAAATAGATTTTCCAATAGAGACATTGCTTCAACACCACTGACTTCTTTCAGAGACATCCCCCACCTCCCCAGCCAATTCAAATATTAAAAGGCCAAAGAAAACAGGACTAGGAAACTGCTGAGGAACTAAATGATTTGGAAGACCCCGAGGCCCTACAGCTCTCCACCTCAGGCACTCAGTTTTGCAAGCAGCTTGCACAGCAGCCCTTCCTCCCCGCTGGCTGCCCTGCACGCAACGCGGTCAGGCCACTTCTGCTGAGACGAGACAGACCCCCTCCAAACACCACTCACACCCCACAGATGCTCTGCAACACAGAGAAGGAGCAGTCGTCTCCAACCCAGGAAAAACAACCCAGGGATGTTTGTTTAATTGGGGGGGGGGGGTGTTAGGGAAGGAGCAAAAGAAGCCATAACAAGTTCAATAAATAGGCTATAATTAAAGATAGAAGCAGAGTCTGAAGAGCACAGTCCCTGGTGAATGCTGGCAAACACCTCAGGTCCCTGCTCGCCCTAGCTACACCTAACGGTCTTTTGCGAGTCCAGAAAGACCTCCTACTTTCACCAAGTTTATTCATCCAGGCTCCGGCTCGCAGCCATGGATGGAGATCTGTCTTCACACCTACTGACACTGAGCAGGAGAGGGAAGGCATTTAAGGGGCAATCTCTGCCTTGGGGAGGTATCTAAAATTTGCCACCAGCAATTCAGGCTGCATGTGTCTGGAAACCAGATGATATGCTATCGCAACTGCCTCTCCAGTTTCCAGTACATGAAAAAAGGTGCACCAAGACTGGACTTTCTAGTCACCATGTTTCAACCTTTGCTCTTTCCATGCTCAGCATGGGTCCTGGGCATTTACAATCAGCTGTGAATAGGCCTCAGAGCTTCTCCTAAACAGCTTAGTTTTATCCTCCCTGCAAACTGAATTCTCACATCAAGCCACATTTTCAGAGACCACAACAGTTGTGCATCAGCTGGTAATCAGTAACTTGACAAGCCCTTCCAAAAACAGCCCAGATTGCTTAAATATACCCACCATCCTCCAGTAAAACTCATGGTGGAAAAAATCCACTGTGTTTCTTAGTACTCCAGACCAGCACAAATTTCCAGACTTCCACAAGAGTTTCAAGCAAAAGATCTCTCTGAGCTCTCCTGGTGTCATTAGAGACTGGAGCATAAGTTCTTTCCTGGACACTCACGATGACGGCTACTTTAAGACTCATTATTTCTTTTATAGTGGAGTTTTAAACAGTGCATGTAGAATAGCTCTGCATCATGTGCTAGAAAGGCGACAGCTTTCTCGCACATTGAGAAAACGCATCACATACAGCAAACAAGGTTGGAACCAAGTACTAAACACAAGATCTGCTGAGAAGTTGTAGCCACAGGGGCTAAATAAAATGCTGAAAACAAACAAAAAACCATCACAACAAAAAAAACTTTGTCTCTATTTTATTTGCCCCTTTGAATCATTACCTCACTGGTCTGGACATCAAGAGAGTCTTTCAGCCATAGAATCAGATGCATGTAGCAGGACTGAATCTTCCAGATGCAGATACTTGCAGACAACAAACCATTGTACATTAACTCTTGCTACACTGTATAACTTATTAACAAACCATTGTACATTAACCCTTCTTCTTCTGTCACTGCAGAGTAGTGGACTAAAAGGGTAAAGCCGTCTTAGAAAAATAGCCACCACTCCCTACTTAGAAAGCACTGTTAACAGCAGAAACTCTTTTCCTTTAAGATGTTTATGGCATAGCCACCATGTTGTCTTTGGCACTTTTTTAATTGCCAAAAGAGGGAGATTGCTACTCAATCACAATGATGAACTGCCAGAAAGCTGGCCAGAAATGAGTACTTGATCCAATCAAGAAATAATGCAGACTTTCATGGGAAAGCCCCATTACAAAAGTTTATATATTTAAAATACATTTTAAAAGTATTCACAGTTCTGAAGCAGTTCCACTATCAATTTCTATCAATTTAGTGTTTTGTTCCTTTTTTTTTTTTTTTTTTTTAACATAATCAGGAAAAGTTTTAAGACTAAAAAATGATCCCAAAACATTAGCTAAATCTTACAGTTCACTTTCAAGGAGCGAATAACCAAAGACTGTGGGACAGAAAACTGCACTCCTCTCCTCAGGCCAGGAGAGGGTCCATGAGGGGAGGACCAAAGCCCTCAGCCGCACAGACTCTCATTCAGAGCACATTTAACCCTGCAAAAAACTTTTTTTTGGGGTACATTTCTACCTCCCTCTCCCCCTTTCCTGCTAACTCCTTTGGAATTAAATGCTTTTGTTACAAAAGGATAGCCAGCCCTCTTTGTCTGCCTTCTTCATGTGCCTTCTGCAAATCCCACCACTGAACTGATGCAGCCTAACACCCCTTGTCCATAGTGCCAGGCAGCACGTTCTGCCCTCCTCCAGTCAGGGCAGATAAACACCAGCAGCCAGTCCCAGACCTTGAAGACTGGAATACATCAAGGAAAAGCACTCTTCAGGCTCCACCTGCGTCACTCAGGTGCCCCACTCACACTCACCGAAGCAGCTGCTCACACAAACCAAGCGTCGGACAAGACCGACTCCCGGCATCAGCCCCCTACGACACACCGGCACTGCCCAGATACCGCTGCCCCAAGCATCAGCGACTGCCCTGCTTCGCAGGCCTCTGCTAGAACGCTCATCTTCCTGCCTACGGCAGCAAGGCCCCTAACATTATCACCCGTCCGCTCTGCTCCCTGGGACACAAGCACTCCAAGCTGAGTTACTTGCCAGCCAAGCAGCCTTGCTGAGCTGTTGGGAAGGCAGAGATGAGGTGCTGGAAAACTGAGGAAAAAACTCAAGGAGAACAGGACATAAACGAATGGTTGAAAGACACATGTAATTTTAATAATTTAAACTCTCAGCAGTTTCAGAGCCTTTACAAATTTTCATCCCCCCCCTTCTTCCATAAACATTTTGCGCGTAAGCCTCAAAGAGGCCAGAACAGTTATTGCTTCACGAAACACTGTGCCCCATAAATTTAAAGATTTTAGCCAGAGAAAGGATTTCTAAAGCATTATTCTATGCATTCATTGTACAGTGATAAAGAGATATATAAGAGCCTCCCCATCTGGGGAGAAAGGACTCAACCCTCTGTTTCAAACAAGAGGTTTACAGGCAGATTTTGGCATCAAGAACATAAAGATGAAATTCACTCACTCAACACAAGCAACGCAAACAAACAATACTATGACAGCACGACATTTGTCTCATTTAACAGCCAGTTACCTGGCCAAAGCTTCCAGGAGGGCTGTTCCTGAGGGAACACATCACATTTAACCCATTCATCTTTCTATGAAGAAAAAATGTTCCTTATTTACCTAGAGGGATGATCAAAAATCTCATGTAGCCGAGCCAGTCTGGGGTTTTGTGAGACAGCTGCTCTACAAAGAGCCTCAATACAGCACTGAGGTAATTCTGGGCTCCAGCCACTGCAATTTTAATTGGGTTTGGAGGCTGGGAATTGCAGTTACAGCTAGACAAAAAAAAAAGAGGGAACATTCATCATTGTGCTTCCAATCAGCTATTTCAGAACAAGTCAAAAATTTTGTTTAATAACAATAGTCAAGGTAAAAAAGAGCTTGTTCAATACACAAGGCAATATCACAATGACTAGTAGCAGCTTAAAACATCGTTAATAAAACACARCATTGTTCAGTACTTTAACTGGCCTCCTTGCTCTTTCTTTGACACATTTTGACAGTCCAAAAGGGTTTGACCTAACTATCCAGGTTGAGATGCACCTATCACAGCTAACTGTGCTGGGCCAGAGAACACACTCAGGTATCCACAGTATCCACAGTAAGTATCACCTTAAGGGAAGGAAAAAAAAAAAAAAAACCCAAAACAAAACACTCCACTATTTTAAAACCTACCTATCGGCTTTGCATGCTTTACTGCTTATTAGATATGAGGCAGCCTCCAAAGAGCAATCCTGTAAAATCAGCTGTGTTGATGAAAGGAGACTTGTATCCCCCCACACATGGCAGAACAGCAACAACTGTGCGGGGCTGGCGAATGCTGAAGAACCACACACCACTGACTTCAGGAGGGTGGAGGGGAGAAGTATTTCAACTACTGGATGAAAAACTCCCTGAGCATTGGGGCACAAGAGCTGAGAGGCTTTTAGAGCTTAGGACTGCAAGCCCTCCTTTCTACAGGAGACACAACAAACAAAATAAGCAAGGTCAGAACTTACTATCTCTGTATCCTGGAGACAATAGTGCTAAAAGCTGCCTGAATATCAGCTGAGGAGCATGTACAGACCACTGGCAGGGTATGCTTTTGTAAGACATCCGATAAGTACTGAGGAGAGAACAGAACACATTAATGTCCTTTTTGACACCGTTTGTCACAAAAAGAAAATCCCACCTCCCCCAGCCTCTTAGGGCTTTTCACACCAAAGTGTGGGCACTTTCCTTGCGCCCAATTGGTAGGTAGCTATTTCCTAAACACCTCTTTCCTTCCGCATCAGCCAAAGAAAAGCTTTTCCTCTAGAAGACCGGAACCACTGCACCTTCTTGACCAACACCAAAAACACCCAAAATTATGGCATTTATGCCAACAATAACTCTAGAATAGCAGTTTGTTAAGGCCCCAGGGAGCAGGGCAGCTGCAGAAGGCTGCTTGCCCAGCAGACAGCGCTGAGTAAGAGCAGACCCTCCTGCTCGCCTGCTTCTGGAACTGCAGTTGCAGCTCTTTATGATTTAAAAAGGACTTGACAAATGCAACATTCTGCCCACTCTCAAGCACTAAAGAAAAAAAGGAAAAGGCGCTATGAATACACATTCCTCATGATGGATTCTTCACCCTCCATCCAGCTCAAAGGAAAATAAGTTAACACACATCTCAGGTATGCACAGACATAACATTAACAAGTCTCAGTAATTACCTCACACTTCTATCAAATTCTGCACCATTAATCCATACCCCCAGGTCAATGCAGTCTTCATCTCCACTGATCCTGCATGCACAAGCTGCAAATGCTACCAGAGGAAGACTTAAGGCCTTCTCTCCACCTCTGCCACCTCTCTGGTCAAATACAAGGCATCTCTCCATCTCTCAAGTGTAGAGCAACTGGAACCAGAAACTCAGCTGGGATTTTTGATCTCTCACATACTGAGATCCCAGTTCTTCCAGAAGCAGAAAGCCATAACAGCCAATATTAACTCTATGAGCCTGGCACAAGTTCTGCAGGCCACAGTCAACTAGCACATGATTACTGGGCTTTTTGTGTACAGATTTTGTTGCTTTCTCAGATTCAAGTTCAGAAAGGAGACAAATTTGTTCTAAAAATACCCCCAAACCCATAACGAAACCACCCCATGTTGCCAACATAAGAAAGCATAGCTCAGGGTTCTCCATAACACTGGTATCACACACTCAAGAAAAAAAGGTGTAACATAGCCTCAAGTCATGAAACATAAGCATGCATGAAAGGCTATAGTGCTAGTTTGAAGTATTTTCTCCTGCAGTCATAACCTGTGTCTAGAAATCTCAGTCTAAACTATGGGTCAAGTTCTCTCTTCCTCCTTGGTTCCAGCCTAACAGAAAAATAGTAGGCCGTTGAATGCAAAGGCCTAGTCACAGTGTGCTGCTAACCAGAAGGAATGGCATTTAACTGGAAAGAGAGAACCTCTGGAGAAAGGCTCAGGTCACAAAGTTCTACAGGATCCACAGCTTCTCCTGGTCAAGTGACATCTAGCCTATAGACATCGATCCCCCATCATGCTGCCAGCCCCCACAGACCACTAGTGCTCTTCCAACCAAGCAGGAGAACCTACTTGGCTAGTGTTTAAGCTCAAGGCCTGTCTCTCACTCCATTCCTGAGGAGGGATAGCCAAGGAGAGCTGCGCTTCAGATCATGTCTCCTGCCTTTACCTGGCCTTGCCAATCGGATGTATTGACAAGAATAATGTTTTCTGGCAGCTGGTCATCAGAAACCAAGATGTGATTTAGCTGGTCATATACTGTTTTCCTGGGGATCTGGAAATACAAAGACACAAAGAGAACATAACTGTAGGAGCCGCCAGCTCAAACCCTCAAGCCAGCAGCTCCAGCTCTGGGAAGTCGTGAAAAGTGGCTGTGGATGGGCTGACCAGTACTTGGTCACCCCACAAGCAGGGCAGACTAGGACCGGAACTGCACTGGTTGCTGGGACTGGCACTTGCCGGCTTTCCCAGCATCACAATATTCTGCTGGCTCCTCTATCAGCCACCTTGTTTTTGTCAGCCATTACTCCTTCTGCCATGCACTTTTCTTAAGTCACTTTACACCAACTAATAGTAGCCCAAGGAATTCAGGATTCATAGAAGCCTGCAACTCTGTCAAGGAGGGAATTAACTGAGTCCTGAAGCTAAGAGCATGGCACAGAGATGCTCTGCATAAATCAATTCCCTTTTGCCTTTCCCAGCAATTTCTCTTGTTTCAAAGCAGTCATTTCCCAACATAGCCCTGTTCGTTCCTCATCAWAGCAATCTGTCCCAGTGTCTTCAGTTTATGGCTGGCTGACAAAGCAACAAGCTGGCAAAACCCAGCTGAAAAATACAGTATCAGCCAAGATGCAAATTCCCACCTTTCTGGAGTTGCAGGGCCCAATTCCCTTCCAGCAGGGACAACACTTGGGCCAGAAGAAAAGGGACCACAGGAGACAGTTTTGAGAACAGAAAAACTACAAGTGGCTAGAGAGGCACCTGTAAGTGGTGACGGGTGTCCGGAGACCGTTCATTGTCCAGACTGTTTGCCCTCTCATTCTGTGGCCTCACCGGCTGCCTCTCCTTCAGAGATGTGCTTCTTCCCCGACGTCCAGTCTGCTTTCCTTCAGACCTACTAGAGAGAAGTGCTCATGTTCCAGAGCTGGCTTATTTCTGAGTGAGATTCACCCCCAAAATCCCAAACCATCCATGTCTGGCAATCTCAGCACTGTGAGTGGAGGTATTGCCAAATCATGCATGCAGATCTGAGCTAGCTTGAGACCTGTCAATTCTGCTTCTGATAATGGAGAAGCTATAGAGCACGTGGAGAAGCTAGAGAGCATGTTTCCAGGAGTCCCAGGCAGATTTCCACAGCCCATGCTAAGACCCACAACGTCGCCCTGTTGCTACGCAAGCAAGATAAGATTCAGTCATGTGAACTGCGGTTGCAGATCCAAAAGCAGCACAGAAAGCAGAAGAAAATCTATTTGCTTGCAAATAACCAGATAAATTTTATGTTGGGTTGCTGAAGTCCACATTCACTCCCCTCTTTCATAAAATTTAACAGGATTTAGTTAGACTCAGCAACTACTTTTAAGGAGAAAATCTGCATCACATGTTGATTTAGCAACAGTATCTTTGAGCCAGCAGGTCCTATGTGTTACAAAAACCTTCCAGGGCCACAGAGCAGATATGACAGAGGAGACAGATCAAGGAATCATCCCTGAGCAACACTGGAGCAACGCTGCCCTTCTGGGCTCCGAGTATCATATCTCAAGCACCAAGGGCCATCAGTTGAGTGCCTGAACACAAGGAGGGTCTCCCTGCAGTCAACAGCTAAGGGCCAGTCTGAACAAATACTAGCAGGCTGTCCATGCCCTCCCAGCAGCCCTGCAGCAGGCAAAATGCTGTGCCACTGCTCTACCTGGTGGATGGGATAATGAGAGACTCTGTCTTGGTGATCTTCCCACTGGGTGGGAGCTTCTCAACAAACACATCAGGTGTGGGAAGTTCAGCTTCCTGGACCTCAGGTTGCTGGTTAGACTCCTGCAAACACACAAGGCACCAAATCAGGAACAAAGCCTCCCTCTGCCTCCCAACCATGCACCTCAGGTTGGTTCTGTCTGGGGCACATTCGGCCTGTCCCTTCCAGACATGCTACTTGCTGCYACAAGGGACAAGCCAATATTCACTATTTGGGGCTGCCAGGTCCCAGCTTTACCTCATAAGGGAGCTGCAGGTAGGAAAGGTGCTCAAAAACAGATCTTTGTAATAAGCACTCTCACAACTTAAAGCAGGGATGTACTTCCTCATGCAATGCAAATTAACTCAGTCTACCAAAATGAATTAACAGAGAAAGTCATAGAAGAAGTGTTATGAACAGTGTACCCTCGCTGGAACAACTCGAGGTTTGGGATTTTTATCCCAGGACCAGCTGAGTTCCTACCAATTACGCTTGGAGAGATCAGACCTCATTGTACTTTTGTCTGATTAAATGAAGCAGCCCTGAGAACACTTTTCAGGACAATACACATGGTCAGCAGCACACTTTGGGCCAGACTTCCACAAACCAAGAGAAAGTCTGTTTAAACAGAAGCCCATGTAAAGCATTCCCATTTCAAAAGGCTGAAAGACATGAACATCCAACAGCTGGGGTCAGAAGGAAAGCTCAGCATTATCTTCATCGCAGCTAACGTTATCTACATGAGTTGTGTTGCGTATGCAGCTATATGGACATACAGACATACCACAGAATGCAGTTCACAGTTGATACCCAAACTGCCAGAAAGAATATTAACAAGTGAGTTCTCAACTTACGTAAGAGACAGTGTCAGAAATACTGTCGCCTGCATGTTTGGTTCCAAGACTCTTTGTTTTTTCAGGCACTTCTACCTGCTTGAGAAGAGAAAGGTATTAGGAGGTGTAGCACGAGCACAGTTCTCAGCTACACACTCTGGATCAGGCTGTTCCAAAGATACACTTTTCTGTTTAAACACTGTGCAGTTCTGAAGCATGAACAGGAATGCACCCTGTTCACGCCAGAACTGAATGCATTAGCATAGGATATGGCACGGCAACAACCGATTACTCTTAACAGAAATTTAATGCAATATGCACATTTAAAAATTGGATTATGAAGTCTCAAGAGAAGATCTGGTACCTATCCAAAGGGATTTGGAGTCTGCAAGGCCAGGTTCTGCCATCGTGGTATTACAGACGCAGTCAGGCATTAACCAGTGCAGACTGCCCTGCAGCTGCTGCACAGAAGCAACCTCAGTGTTCTGCAAACCCCACTGCCTCAGAGTGTTGCCATGACCCAGCACACGGCTCGTAGGAACGGGAAGCCTGACCAGACAAGGGGTGCCACAGGCAATGATCACAGATAAGCAATACAGGTGACCCGTGGACGTGACAGCTTGGGAGACCAAGGGCAGATGCTCAGGGCAAGGTTTCCACCGGAGCCCCTGTTCCAGAGCTTCTGGGCACAGGCAAGCCAAGTCCAGACTGGAGCATGTTCCCTTCCATCAAGGCCCTGCTGCTCATTAGTGCCTCTCCCCAGAATTAGTGTCCCGGAGGCACACACTGCCCCATGACTGGAAGGGCTCTGAGACCCTCCCTTCACTCACAGTCTTAGAAGCTCAGTGCCTAAAAGCCTCACGCAAACAAGCCTATTATATTTAATACACCAAATGATGTGCTACAAATGTAGGAGAGGCAAGAAAGTGCCCTGGAACTGGGTTGTATTTTCTGTGACCTAATATACATCCCTCATCCAAAGCATACAGAAAAGAGGATGAACTTCCCCCTGCATTTGCTTCCAGCCATCTTGAAGAGCAACCCAGCATCAAAGTGGTAAAGCTTCCTCCCAGCAATACAAGGGAGTCCATAGAGCTCCCAGGGAGTATCTCCCATCCTGGCTCTCATTGCAACTACCTGGGAATCTGAAGCTATTCATACCATTAGAAATTACTCAATGCATAACCTGAAGACATCCACTTGAGTCAATACTATGTTTGCTAAAAAACAAAAACAAAAAAACCCAATAACACACACACACACACCCCAACCATGTTTCTTAGCAGAAAATTCATGTCTCTGTATCCAGTTCTTTGGGGGAGGTCATAGAGGGTGCTTAATTTACACATACAAATATAGACAGCACAGCTATCAGGGCTGAACATGGCTGGTTATACCATGTGGCCAGAGCACTTTAATTTCAAAGGAAATGTAGGTAGGTAGGGGAAACCTTGAGGCTGCTACATTAACTGCAGATAAATAATCTTCTTGAAACATGACTTACAGGACTTGATGGCTCTCTCTGGCTCCTGATGCTGTGGATGCTACCAATTTCTGTCTGAGAGCTGGAGTGTGACAGTCCTTCAAAGTAAGGTCTATATAAGGAAAACAAACAGTTTCTTGCTATTAAAACCAGTAACAGCAAGAGTCCAACACATTCACAGTGAAGCAACGACTGCTCCTAGAGTGTCTTACCACTCCTGATGGTTCAAGTAAAATTCACAAGCAACTTGTGTTTCTGTGAGCGAAAGGATGTGCAGCAAGAGAAGCTAGCAAGTCCAGGGACCCCTGTCTAGCCCTGACACTGACTGACTGACTTCCATTTCATGTATCCAATGTGTCACCTGGCACACATCAGACCATATTTATAAAGGTCTTACTAGAAACACCTGCACGCCCTCATACTACACACCAAAAGGCAACTTTTCATTCCTTAACATGCAGGGTGGCTATAGGTCCAGCATTTCACACAGCAGAACAGATGCACATTCATCCCACATAAGCAGTTGTGTCCCCACTGCCCCAAGCACCAGGTGCAGAGTTTCACAGTGCAATTCCTGTTCCAGCTGTGCAAACACTGAACTAGATGCCATTCCAGACAGGGCCTCACTCATGACAAAGACAGCAAGTGAAGTGGAATTACTGTCCCCCACTGATACTCTGCTCCTGCGGATAAGTGACTTTTGGTGCTAATATGGATTTTATTTCCAGCTTACATCTGGATTTGGCTGCCAGCCCTAGGATCCAATTACACATTTGCTCAATAAGATAAGGTGGTGCATACAATCAGATTGTGCTTCCACGAAGAAAGGCAGCTCATCACACCAGGCTACAGGACTCAGTTACAATTTAAGGAACTGAAGGTTTTAGTTGCAGGAGAAGCCTGCCTACAAGCATCARTATTCTTAACATCCTTTTGAAGATATGAACACAAGAACTGGACACAGTAAGCCAGAAGCTGTCTCCCCAGGACTAATGCAGAAGCAATAGACTTATTCCAGCAATCACATTTCCCAGAACAGTTAGCTCCTCAGCTGCGGTACCAGGGAACAGGACACAAGCTCTCAGTGCGTGCACTACAAACTTCACCTTGTTTCAAGGCAGCTGCTTACCCCAACATATCTACCTCCAAATCCCTTCAAGGTAGGACCTACCAGTTGGCAACACATCGGGTAAAGCTCCAAATGCCTTTAAAAGTCACCAGTCCCAGCACTTACTCCTCCTGCCCCCATCTATCCTTGACGTCTTCTAGCTCATTGATAGGGAACAAGTGGCTCCAGACTAAGAATTGATTCTTAGCCCAACTAGGTCATTCTACATTAATTAGGACACTGTGACATCTGGTAATTAGCTGACATTTAGCAGATACTGTACTGACCTACTGGAGCGCTAGGCTTTGTTCATTCCAGAGCCATCGTAACATCACAGGCCTGAGCATACATCCACGTGTCAGTCAGAAGCGTGACTGCAACTCTCACAGCCTCATGCTTTAAGTCTTTATTCAGGCAGGAATGTGACACAGCTGTTAGCCCAGGGTCCTGCATCTGCCTGAGACCCTGAGCCCCAAGACAGCAATCCCTGGCCCAGCTCCACACTGTTGTGACCGCCCACCTGCCAGGACCCACAAGAACTAGTTCAGAACGGGCTTGGGTATATCTATGTGAGCCACAGTCAGTCCCCCTAGGCCTTGAGAAACTGCTCTGCTTCCTGCAGTCCTGCCTGCTCTCTCCCTGCCAATACCCTCCTTTCACATAGGATCTCATCAGCTTTTCCAGAAAGACAGTCTGCCTTGTCCATCCCTTCCTCTATCCCTGCAGCTTCCAACCACATCTCCTCCTGCCTCAGCACCAGATTTCCTGCCCGTTTCTACCATCTCTTCAAAACACCTATGTAAGGTTTAATTCCACTGCCCAGCAACAGTTTCTACCCTGTGCTCAGCTGGCTCAGCAGGCAGAACATTTGATGGGAACAAGAAAAGAAACATGCCTGCAGTAAGTTAGATCCCCCCCCCACACACACACCATTAGCTCATGAGCAGTCATTCAAGTTATTGTAACACACGCTAAGATTCTGACTCTGGGTCAAGGAGAAAAAAAGCAGGATGGGGGGAATAGAAACTAATCTGTGCTGATGTTGGACGGGGTCTCTCTTCAGTCTCAGCTCTCAGTAAAGAGACAGAGCCAAGGGCACTTGATCAAACAGGCTACTCTGTAGGGGGCTGCCCAAAACCAGTCATCCTATACTTACTTTAACTTTGGCTTTGGAGTGCTCAAGACACTGTCATCGTCCTCCATTTCTGGCCCACTGTCACTGGGGTTTTCTATATCCAGAGTGTCGTATAGAAGGTCCAAGTCCTCTTCCACCTCTGGAACATGCTCTGCTGGGTCCTGCTCTGAATCCAGAACCTATATACAGGACAAAAGCAGACATCACTGACTCAGTTAAAGGCCAAACGAATCCCACATCACCTGAGCTCCCTCGGGGACTGCAGCACACCAGCCTGGTAAGGCTGTCAAGCCCAGACTACTCACAGCAGGGAGGAGAGGGCACACTTGGGAGTAAGATTCTGTTTCCAGTGCAAGGGCAGTATATCCAACAGAAACATTAAGTATATGAGAAGTGTGTGCTGCAGGGGTGGTCAAGCTTGTCAGTATCTGGTTAAGCAACACTTATTTATTAGACTAAGCATCTATGAACAAGCTATTAACAACAGATTACATCATCACACAACCCACTCTATAAACAAAGCCWTAAAAAGTCCCAATTTTCTTAGCACAAGTACAGAAATGTAATAATCCCAATAATGTAATCTGTCTTGCATTATACTGAAAAAGTTGCCATGACACTTCATGATTTCAGTGTCTGATTTCCAAGCAAGTAGAAAAGGAGTGACAAAAATGTCCACAGGAGGCGTCTGAAACCTGGACAAGGATCAGTTGCCACCCACATGCAAAACTGAAAAACAGACATCTCACATCATAACTTCCATGGGCTTCTTCACACATACAACAGAGTAAACAGGCATCTATTGCRCAGCTGTGCACAGTTCAGAGCTTGCTTTTTGGATGACAGCTCTAGAAAAGCAGCAACTCAGCTGGCTGAGACCTCCACTATGAGTGCTGACTCTGCTGAGCTAACTTGGGAAGAACAGCAAAGCTAACAGGACTGTTTGGAAGGGTAAGGAAGCACGAGGAGTTACTCACTCTTTCCCACAAGCCACAAAAGCAGCACGTGGACTGGCAGCCAAATGAGCTGTTGACTGTTTTTATATTAGATACTCAAGGTTACACAGGTTTCTTGGGTTCTGGGTCTCTCTCTCTAAATGTCTCATTTTCAGCTCTAACCAGACAGCGGACCCTCTTGTGGATCTGTGTTCCCTATCAAAGTTTTTCATGTCTTGCCTGGCTGTTCTAGTAAGATGATCAAACAAGCTGAGATTTAACTCAACAAGCAACATACATAGTGGACTCCTTGCCTTTGAAAGGGTCAAGTATCATTTCAAAGCAGTCTGCAAAACTAAGGGGTACACAAGTGGTTGCCAAAATCTGTTTTTGATACAACTAGATCTAGAAAATGTTTGATGACATTTTAAAATTGGCCCTCAAGCCTCCATACAGGGCCAGGGTGTCAGGAAAGGTCACATCAGCTGCAGACTTGAAAATAAAATGAAGGAAACTAGGTGTAAACAGAGGAGAGTATTCCTGAAGACTGAAGCAAGATGCACCAAGCAGTCAGAGGACAATACACAGACAGGAATGCATCCAGAATGCATTACTTACCTCATCAGACACTTTAAACCTCTTCAGCAATGCCACAACCTTCTGTTTGAAGTTTTGTTGCTGCAAGTTAAAGACACTTTTGCGTAAATAAGGCGTAAGTGAACCGTTTTCTTCCAGCGCATAAGAAACCCAGGCACATCTGACATTGATACTCTAGCTGCTGCTTCAAACCAGACTATTGATGGGACCACAAACCAAGAGGCTCTGCTGCTCTCATACTGAAATCAGCTTTCAGATCCTATGCCTTTCTCTCCTGCATTACAACAAATTAGGTCCCACTCCACCAAACATTATAAACCTGCTGGCCCTGACAGATGGCTCTTGTTGGGCTCGCAGTGAACATAAAAAAAATCTTTTACCTGCCAATTAGTCTCCTGTACCTGTCTGATACATTTTTGGCAAGCATTTGAGAGTCAAGTTTTCTGCTTCTTGACACAGGTGAGCTAACACAGACATCATCTACCCACTCACTGGCCCAAAGCACAGACATGTTTTCTACTAGCAAAGCACTGGTTTTCCAGGAGCTTGCAGTTCATCCTGGCAGGCTCTTATTTGATGAACAGCACTGTATAAAATTTGTGGGGCTCATACTTCGCACTTGCCTATCAGAAAAATGCTTTCAGAGTGTGATACCCCAGATCTGGGTATCACAAGTCAAAAGTAACACAAGCCAAACAGCTACATTTGCTTTTCATTCTCTTGCCTCAAGAGCTATTTCTCTCTTGCAGGACAAAACAGCTCAAATTTGCCATGAGCTGCCCAGCCCTGTCACTAACCAAAATAACATGCACAGTCTACAGACAAGGAGGACAGGAAGGGCTCAGGTGTGTGAGTGCTGGTACAGGGCATTTGAAGTGGCATCCCTGTGTGAGGAGGAGAGGGAAGAGAAAATGGGTGCCACGAGGATTCTCTTTGGTGAAGCAAGTTGCTTATTTTGCTGGTTCTCTTTTACCTCATATGAACTCTTCCTGTAAGTCCAACCGCCCTCCCACTTTGGCCTCAGACACCTCATGCTCCTCCTCCTAAACTGGCCCTTTACCCCTGAACTCAAACCGTGTGAGCTGCAACCACCTTCTGCACAGCTGAAGTTTAGGTGAAATGAATCCACCAGGCCTTAACAAAGGCTCTCCAAAGAGTTCTTACATTTCTGCCCCGAGTGTACTCATACAGGAGAGATGCCCTCATGATAGTGAAGGCTGTCATCCAGCTCAGGATGTCAAGCGAAACTGTCTGTCACACAGACCACCTTGGACCAGCATGACAGTCTGTGGAGGGAGCAGATGCAAGATGTGGTAGCAAAGGACACATGGCAAGAGCTATTCACTGGCCTGAATGGTTCAGCAGTCATATCAGACAGGAAGCCTGTGGGGGTTGGAGCCAGGCAGAARTTAAACTATCTGGCAGTACCAAACCCAGTTTTGCACCAGTCCTGCACACTGGAGATCCAGTATCACTTCAGTGGTGAGGGCTAGAAAGATGTTATTATTATGAGGAAGTTGAATGTTTAATAACCAGAGGGTATATTTTGTCCTGGCCAGTTGTTGACACCTGCAAACAATACTAAGGACACCAGGGATGAGAGCCAGGACACTCCTAGACTTGTATATAGGATCTTTTTAGTGGCAGATTTAAGCCAAAACAGGGTTTATTTCAGACCTTCTCAAACACATGGATTTTAGAAACAGCCTTGCAGGAGTTGCACCAGTCTCCAAACTTAGTAGCAAGTCCTAACAAAACCCGGCCCATCTTGGTGATTCTGAGTTACTGTCATTACAGACATGCAAAAAAAACCTGTGTAAGCAGAAAGCTATGTTATAGCACGGTCAAGCACAAGTCAGTGCTCCACACAGATGTGCAACTTTGCAGGCACATGCACGCTTGCTGAGAAAGGGCAGGCAATTGCATGCTACTTGCCAAAGCCTTCAATATCCATCTGCTTCTACTGCCTCAGCACCACGTGCACCATCTTGAGTTCATCTGTCAAGCTCCAGCCCTCCAGCCCTCTACTTAATTTCATTCTGAAATCTTCCCATTGGCCTCACTCAGGCAGAGCACAAGCAGAGGAGTTCTCTTCCACTTAAGGCTACTTTCAGGACTCACACGAGCACGGATCCTGCACAGGCTTCTTCATGGAGGTGAATTTCACACACTTACATGATATTTGGAGTTCCCTCATCTTGCAGCCAGAGGACACTCAATACAGCATGTACACACAACCCTGAACTGCCCCACTCCCTGATCTGGCTGCTTTTGCTAGGTCTTCATGCCACATGCTGTGACCATGCCCCCAAGCTCCCTGTTGGGCCAGTGTGTGTCTAGTACGGCTGCTCTCATGAGCCTCATGCACTGCGCATCCTGGCCAAACCCCGTCAGTGTTAGTAAAACTAATTTCCACCGACCCTGGTTATGGACGTCGTTCTTACTATCGATCTCCGCTGCTTCTTGGGCTTCCCCAGCTCGTACTCATCATCATCCAAATCCTGAACAGAAAGAGGATTCCTGTGTTACCGCTGTGATTTGGACACATGAGCATTTAAGTTGCAAAAATGTTCTCTCCATGCAATATTAGAACTGTAAAGTCAGGCAACCAGTTCCATAGCAAAGCACAAACTCTCCCTTACAGCATTTGCTTCAATGTCACCTGGAAGTAGTGCAGAGGCAGAGCACATGGGGGGAGGCTGAAATACCTTCGTTCAGGACCAAGAGGCACAATGGAGGCACAGTGCTAAACCTCCAGGGGCCAATACACCATCCTGCAGCCAGGCACAGAACAGCTGGGCCATGTCACTACACTATGCCTGCACTCCACTGAACTTGCTGCACTGTCTTCCAGGCTTTCGGCATCTGCCTTAATCACTTGTGATTACGATGGCAGAGGGAAAAGAAAGTGAACCAGATCTGCAGAGAGCCAGGAATAACATCTTGGAGAAGTGGAACAGCCCCAGTTCTACATTCAAGGAACAAAGAGAGTCACAGCCCCACATTTCAGCTCCTCTCTCAGTCCCCTCCAAGAGGTAAAATGCAGGTGATACCAGAATCTGAAGGCAAATAAGACTCAAACTCAAAAGCATCTCAGATCTACCCAGTAGAGTTCTCAGCAAGGACCCACTTTGCAGGAGTTAACAACTACAAGTCTGACTCAGACCCCATTGGCCCTTTAATTACAGCTGGGGATCTAGTTGGGTCTTTGAATCCAATCAGCATTACAGAGGTGATCAACAAATGCCTTGAGCATTAAGCACAGAAATGCACAGGGATGCTGATGTTTTAGTGTTACAAAGAGGCTCGTGCCCAAACATGTGATCAGATAAATCACAACATGGTGACCTGTGTTACTGTGCATCCCTGTTCTCCTTCTGCCATTGCAGCCAAACACTTGGTGACAGTCTCGCACTGACACAAACCAGCTTTTAGTTTCAAACAAAAGCAGAGCACAGGCTCTCTGCTGAAGCTCTCACAAGAAAAAGCCATGCCCTAAACAGTACCTGGCCCTGTACGGCATCATCACTGGCCTCCTGCTCAGAAGAGAAGCTCTCGTACTCTTCCTCGGAATAGTTGTCTGAAAGGGAAGGAAAGAGGGGAGAGATCCTGTGAAACTTCTTTAAGGTGAGGAGACAGCCTCATCTCAAGAGTACAGAAGTTCAACTCCAACAGTCACAAACCAAGAAAGGGAGCACACAAGGAGATGCTTTCTAGTTTATCTTCTAGCTGTGCTAGAACCAGTGAGATAGGAAGCTCCTGGAGGTGGGAAACAAGGAAGAACATACCTAATATGAAGGAAGGACCAGTAGACAGATAAGGTTCCTCAGAAAACCATCTCCTTTTACCTTGGAAAGAACCACCTGGCAGACAGCAGGAAGTACAGAGGTTTCTCCAAAAGGGAAATGTTTTTTTCACACCCTACGAGGGCACAACTGGCTCAAAGGAGCAAGACAGGCCAGGAGAGTCTAAACTCCTTACTGAAATGATACTTCAGGTGAGCTGCTTTGCCTCAGGGGTTTTCTCCTATGCTCCTGCAGCAATACACAGGCACCTGAGTGCACTGCCTTCAACAGGTCATTCTTTTGGCAGAAGAATGGCTGGTGCCACATAGAAAGTGGAAGATCATCATGGGCGGAAACCCAATGACTTCCCTACATAGTGCACAACACTGGATTTACACTCATTAAAACAGACCAAAATCCACAGCTAAACACGGCAGGTTTGTAGGTCTTACGCAAGTTAACAACATCTATTGTAGAACATCCAAAGGAAAAGAAGTTGGAAGAGCAGCTTAAATGTGAATTTCCTGAATACAACAGTTTTAGCCAGATGAGAAGCTACAGTTTCTCAGCGCACCTGCCAGTAAAGCTGGAAGAGCATCAGTGAGAACATAGATAACTCTTGCTGGACGGCTCAGGCCTGGTGCAAAACACAGAAGAAGCTTTGACAACTCAAGTCCCAATTCCTGTCACACTCCCTGCTTACACAGCAGCAGCTTTGCAGAGGTGATTTTCTTTGTATTAATCAGTTACAGGTACAGAACCTGTGCAAACCGGTTCTCATTTGTCCCAGAAAGCATCTGGTCCAGGTGGGATTTAACTCTAGCAGCCTGGAAAACACTAGTCCTCAGAGCATGTGGTTGTATTCTTACCTGTAGACTTGATTTTCTGGCTGGCCTGCATAGTGCTGTCTTCATGGTCAATTGGCTGACTTGACAAAGAGAAGATCCAGATTTCTGCTACCTTCACTGCAGCTTCTTTGATGTTGCTGAAAAGACTTAGGACCTGGCCACCTTCTGTTGGGTGCTGCATGACCTGGGACAGAAATAAAGCAGTGGAAGCAGTGCCTGCATTTAAATAGGTTTAAACTTACATCATTTGCATACTACAAGAATTATTTATGTTAATTGATTACTCCAGATTTCCAAGCATGGAAGAAAGCCAACAGCCTGCAACTACAGGAACCACTTGCAGGCAATATGCAATGTTAGTTGAGATTTTATTTGACTATTAAGTGATGGAAGGAAAGGAAAAACTTTGAGCTTGACATATGATTAGCTTATCTTTGAAGCACAGTATTTGACTACCTCATTACTATGTCTTTGTTTACATAGTACCGATTTGAATGATCAGGTTACCCAACTTCTGAGCACCTAATTAATGAACTTAATTCTGTGTTAAAGCCCAGCAAGAGAGCCAGTAACAGAAAAAATTCTTGGTGAGGTACATATGCAAAGTGCTTCCAAAAGGAAARTCCTTGCTCCAAAGAGTTGGCAACTGAATCTCTGAGTGTCTCGCAACCACAGGCTAACAAAGAATGGCTCACAAAAACCAAGATGACAGTGGAGGCAGAGGGACAGACACCTCAGTGTGGGTTTCTCCTTTGCAGTCATCGTTCACAGCCCCCAGGCAGCAGGGCTTTCCCCAGAACTTACTGCTCAAGTTCTTCTCTTGCCCCACCACAGAGCGAGAAGTCACTTCCCTGCTCCTGCTTGCCCACACCTCAGCTTTCCACCACACACTGCTTTGTCAGCTCCTCACAGGGCATTAAAATGACCTCAGCTGATGAAGAACATATGCCCCCCTGCTCTTATACTCTGCACATACTCACATCTCCAATAAACTTTCAGAGTTTTGTTTCAACCGCTAAGAGATTTTTTTTTTTTTAATGTGTCAACACTGTTTAGGGGTCATTATACTATAAACTGCAAAGGGGAGAGGGAGCTTGGAAAAGGACACAAGATTTGTTTACCTGAAGTTTTCTATTTCAAAAGTATTCCAGATGAGCCGGAGAACAAAAAAATGAACCTTCGAAATTTTATGACCTTCTAACCTCAGATGGCTGACATTACAAAAAGACATGAGAAAAACCACACGCTACTTTTCAGCAGCAAATGCCCAACACTTAGAAGTTCACTGATGGGTCTAATTAATGAGACCACACACTTTCTGCTTCACTGCAGTATTTAATTTCTAGATCTTAAACAAACCAAATACAGTACAGGAAAAATATTAGCTACAACATCATAAATCAGTACTTAGCCGATTCCAAAGAAGAATTCAACATTTACTACAAATGAGTGCTCTTTATAATGAATTATTTAATATAGTAATAGCTCACCACAACATAGCATGAACTTATTTTGGATGGAACCGATTTGTTGACAGGATACAGTCTGATGAAAAATATTGGTGTTAAACCAAACTTGCTACTGCTAAGCCCTCTCTAAATATTCAAAAGCACACAGAGCAGAGATTAAACAAGGTGTGAAATAACAAAGCATGGAGCTAAGCTATCCAGAAAGCTTTAGTGCATAGTTCACCCATACTCAACTCCACCATTAATTTTAAGTGTAAATCTGCAGATTTTATCATTTACCTCTCATGAACAGAGCTCCAGCTATATTACCAAAAATAACCATGAAATGAGAACTGCGAAAGGGGTTTCAAGCAAAATGATAAAAGCTATTTGATCATGAACTCTTGTACAGTGGCACAGAGAAGCACAGAAAACCTCAGCTGCTTTAACTTTAGTATTTCTTAGCCTTGGAACACTTGCCCAAGAGACCCTAATGATCTTGCTTTGCACATCTGAAATAAGACATTCTACATTTAAGACTAACCTGAGATGAATGCATGTGTTAGTTGAACTGAACCAAACATACTACAATTTCTGCTGTCTGTTCCAGGAAACGTGACACAGAAGAATATTTAGTGATTTTTAAACTCATGCTGAAGTGTTCTGAATACAAAGGGGGCAACATTATATTTGGGTAAAATTATTTGAATACCAGTTCCCCAATCTTAAAAGAAATCCTCAAAAGGTAATAAGTCAATCTTATGAAATCTTTTGTTCTCAAGATATTATCCAGAAAAATGTACAATATTATTACTTGGTGCTAAAATCTGTTTAAAATATTGCTCTGTGAGCCCTGAAAACGTTTTTTAAGATAGACGCATGAAATCCATGCAGGTAATTAATGAGGAAAATGACAATGTTGGGTTTAATGCAAAGAGAAAGGGAAAACGTCCACCCTTGAAAACATGGACCCTACCAAATGCTGCTTACCTCAGCCATGTTGATAGACCCCACGGCCAGAGTCTTGTAGCCTAGAATCGTTCTATTTTTGTACCGCTTCCGCCGCTGCAGCATGATCTGAAGCTTGTTGCCTTCTCTCTTCAGGAAGTGAGGGTACTGAGGTTGGAAACACAATGGAAAAGTTTATTATGTCCCTTGACGTTATCTTCCAAGCTGCCTAGGTCACAAGTAAACTCCATTTCTAGGGGTTAATGCACAGGGCTTTTAGAAGTGCCTAGAGCTGAATTAACATTCAGTGGACAATCCCGCATTATTTCAAGAAAGCTTACATCTCTGACTGAACATCTCAGCTCCAGGCTTTTGTTTTCCCCAGTCAAGCATTTCTTTCTTGCTTCATCCATTCCACCCTCAGCCTGAGGAAAATAGCAAAGCAAGCACCTGCCTGACATGCACAGGCTTTGGTAAAGCTCTGATGGAGAACCCAAATGCTACATGAGTGACAGGCAGATTAGGAGGGAGAGCTCAGGTAACCCTCACAGCTGCACCTGGAGAAACGGAGCCATGCCTGCGCAGGCTCAGGTCGGGAGACAAGCCAGGCCTTGGGAGCTTGCGTTACGAAGAGGGCCAGGTGCCATGGTAGCCATAGGCGCGGGAAACGCATCCTGGGGTGCAAGGGAGGGCTGAGCCCAAGCCTGGCTCCAAAGAGATGGGCAGGCGCCACGAGACAGACTGCGAGGACCACTTCTCTCGACAGCCAAACAGAGGCTGCCCAGAACCGAAGCCCCAGAGCGCAGGCTACTCCATACGTGAACAGCAGCGCAAGGCAGCAGGGACAGGCATGGATCCTTGTGCTCTCAGCAGGACAGGGCCTCCCCTCCAGCACAAGGACACATCTCAGTATTTGACCTTTCACTGCACATATTTAAGAGCCTATTGTACTCTGAATGGCAAGTGCAGGGAAACACAGCTAAGAAGAGGCTAAGGATTTGCTGATGCCTATTTTGCTAAAGCAKAGAGACCTACACGGTGCCTCAGTGACTCTCTACAGGACAATGCTGTCTCCATCATGCATGTGGCTCTTGCAACTATCAATGTTTTCCAGCTTTAACACACTCAGACTTCTATTGCTCAGAGTGGCTGAATTATTAGTAATTAAGTTGACTGCTGCCCTGACCTTACTACTCAAAGTTCCCAAAGTCAATGGTGGGGAAAATCTCCTCTGATAACACTTAAGTGCTGGTAACCAGGGAAGCAGGCCAGTGAGTGTCCCAAGTTCCTTGGGCTTTTTTTCCTGGAGAGACAGAACAAGGTACGGGCTAGATGAGCAGACAGTGAGGTGGACTGAAAACTGGCTGAATGGTAGAGCTCAGAGGGTTGTGATCAGTGGCGCAAAGTCTAGTGGGAGGCCAGTAACTAGTGGTGTCCCCCAGGGGTCAGTACTGGGTCCAATCCTGTTCAACTTATTCATCAATGACCTGGATGAAGGGACAGAGTGCACTCTCAGCAAGTTTGTAAATGTTACACAACTGGGAGGAGTGGCTGATACACCAGAGGGCTGTGCTGCCATTCGGAGGGACCTTGACAGGCTGGAGAGATGGGCAGAGAGAAACCTCATGAAGTTCAATAAAGGGAAGTGCAGAAGGACTCTGCACCTGGGGAGGAATAAACTCACACACCAGTACAGGCTGGGGGCCAACCTGCTGGAAAGCAGCTCTGTGGAGAAGGACCTGGGGGTCCTGGTGGATAAGAAGTTGACCATGAGCCAGCAAAATGCTCTCATGGCAAAGGTGGCCAACTGTATCCTGGGTTACATTAGGAAGAGCACTGCCAGAAGGTAAAGTGATCCTTTCCCTCTGTTCAGCACTAGTGAGGCCAAATCTGGAGTAGTGTGTCCAGTTCTGGGCTCCCCAGTATAAGAGGGACAAGGAGCTACTGGAGTGAGTCCAGTGGAGGGCCACTAAGACAATTAAGGGACTGGAGCATATCTTGTATGGGGAAAGTTTAGAGAGCTGGGACTGTTCAGCCTGGAGAAGAGAAGACTGAGGGGGGGATCTTATCAATGTGTATCAAGTATCTGAAGGGAGGGTGTAGAGAGAATGGGGCCAGACTCTTCGCAGTGGTGCCCAGTGACAGGACGCGAGGCAACAGGCACAAACTGAAACACAGGAAGTTCCATCTGAATCTAAGGAAAAAACTTTTTTATTGTGAGGGTGACTGAGCACAGGAACAGGYTGGCTGGGGAGGTTGAGGAGTCTCCATCCTTGGAGATATTCAAAAGCCGTCTGGATGGAATCCTGGGCAACCTGCTCTAGSTGATCCTGCTTGAGCAGGAGGTTAGACTAGATAATCTCTAAAGGCCCCTTCCAACCTCAACCACTCTGTGGTTCTGTGAAGGTTCTCCCCAAAAGGGAGCAATCCTGTCCTACTGCCAGGCTGCATTGCAAAGACAGACCCTTCCAAGGTATGCTTCATAAAAGAAAACACATTTGCATATATATATATATTGCCCAAAAAACTTCCCACAAAGATGAGAGAAGTTGTGAAACCAAGCAGAAACTACTTAGGGAGCAGTCAGACTAACCATGTTATCTCAGTTTGGCCTGCTCATCTGCACAGGGTATCAGTGCAGTCAGGCCCTGCTTTCCCCTCTGATATCCACCTCAGGAACACTGCCAGGCTGCAGGGCCCAGCTCATGGGCTGTAGAAGGAAGAAGCCATACAAGGGAAGAGCAGTCTTCAAGAAAAGATACAGTAGCCATATGACTAGGTAGCTGAGACACATCTTGAGAGCAGAGATGAATGGGACACATGCTCCAAACATATAAAACACATAGCACAAAGTAGCCTGCAGAAAGGAGCACCCAATTGTAGGGATCTCAAATTGGACATTCCAAACTGAAGGATCCTTCATTTCACAGGCAAGAACTAAATCTCCCCAACCCTGGACACTGTGAAATTAGCTTCCTGCCTATCAAAAAGCTTGATAAATATCAATGCTGAGTGTCACCAGAAACTCTGAGAGAGTAATTTGCACTCCAGAACAAGCCTGGCTGCCATGCAGAGCATCAGGAGCAGTGGCCACACAGACAAGCAGAATACTAATTAACTGCTTGCTCTGCAACATGAGATCTACTTTGCATTGCATGAGGAAGAGGCCCTGCAGCAGAGAGGAACAGCAGTCCACATAATTAAAAGACCACATCAAAACACACGTGCATCCAGACACAAGCTGAGCCTGAGACTTTACAGGAGTGCTCCATCCTTAAGTAAGGATGGAAGCACACGATTAGGAAAGCCAAGAGGAGTTCAGAAAGCAAGAGGGAAAAACAGTCCATTGGGCTCCTTGGCAGGCCATCAGCAGGGCTGCAATGACTGTAGAGATTGCTGCTACTTGAGCTGGTGAAGCAAGACAAAGCTGTAGTATGGTGCTGTCCTCTTGGCTATTCAGCTATTCACTGAGAACAAGCAGTGGACACACTTAGAAACGCCAAGCTACAAGCCCAGGTTTCCATTAAGCATGAGCCCCAGCACCTACTTTGATACAGTCACCCTCAGCACTTATTATTCCATCCTACATTATAGTTGGGGATTTGGCACTTTTGTACTCAAATCTAGCATTTCCCTCACACTAGGGTCCTTCCACGTGTTGCAGAGGCAGCAGGGAAGAGGACTTCCTTGCTCTCAGCTCAAGGCACTTGGGCTTAACCAGGGTTATTGCAGGACAGGCCTGAAACTGCAGCTCTAGTCACACTTGGTCCYACGCCAGCTCCGCTTCAACGTGTACAATTTTCAGGGATTAAACTTGAAGGCTCAAGTCCATACAAGTGCACACTTTATCAAAGGTGTGTTTCCTGGCCACCTCTGGCAAGCATTCACAGAGATGATAAAAAAATCCCCAAAGGTACAGAGACAATCAGACCACTCAGCTGCCCACTTGAATGCAAGGGCCTCTGGAAGAAAAGCCGAGATGTTTTCACTGCACAGACAAGCTATTTTTAACTCCAGCCATGACTTATGAGCTCTGCAGAATGGTTTCAACCAAAACTCTTCAGTAATTGTCAGTCCACGGTACAGATTGGAGAGGAAAACAGTTCAGCTCAAAACATTTGAAATCAAAACTTTTAGAGAAAGCAACAAGCACTCCAAGTTGTGAAAAGATGGGGCCATCACACACACCAGAACAGCTAGAGAAATTCTTTCTGAAGCCCTAGTGACATAATCCCTTCCATCTGGAAAGGTTTATTAGATCAAACACATGAATTAAGTGCACCACAGAGCTGCAACATTGTGCTTGGAATATCTGGAGAATTTCACTTGATCCTGTGAAACGCAAGAAGGGTTAGGAAAAAACAGTCATTCTAGCAGTAAGGATGATGCTAGCTCACCTGCTAGAAAGGCTATTGCTGGCTTAGCCCTAGCTAACAAGGTGAAACAGGATCAGACACATCACTATTCCGGGCCTACCCTAGTTGTGTAATAGAGCAACAGGAAACTCCTCCCTTCTGTTTGAGCCAAGGCCTGCCAGACACAATAGGCTGCGTGCTACTATGCCAGCCTGCACTGTCACCTGGCTGGCTTAACGCTGACAAGGAAACGCTCTATGCAAGGAACAAGAATTTCACCTGGGAGAAACAGCAGAGAAGGAGGTGACTGAAGATACAAGAGGCTGCAAACCCAGACAGCCAGCACACTGTAYGCACACAGAGAGCAAGATACACAGTTCAGAGAGTTGATGGTGCGAGATGCTGGCTGCTGCAAGGCAGAGCTTGCCATGCTGAAACATCCAGGTGCTAGCACTCTGTGGCCCGTCACCACTCTCAATATCCCAGGCGCTAATTTCAGACTGTATCTGGCTCAAGCTACAGTCATTAGCTAGAACAGCTTCCAGCCACCATCCAATTAAGAAATAATAAACACTGTCATAGAAATCCTGCTGCGCCGTTTCAGGAAGACTTCCCAGGCCTCACCACATCCAAGAGCACTAATCCTTCCTGCAGCCAGAGAGACCAGCAGCACCTCTCTGCATTAACCTTTCTCACTTCTCACGCTCCTTTTCTGAAGGCTTCCCCACTCAGGAGGTAGCACCAGGGGCAGCATGAACCAGGAAAGAGAGGAGCCAATAAAATACAGTTGTCCCTGTTCCTAGCCATCCCTATGACTCTGGAGCCAAGAGCAGCTAGCTGCATACTGCTCCCACTTCCCAGAATGGTGCCCCCCTGGGCAACTCCAGATCGGAGGTTCACCTATCTCATTCCTAAAACTACTTTCCTATCAGCCTGATCCTCCATGCTGCTCTCCACGGCTGCCCGTCTCCAGTGTCCATTCCTAACAAGGAAGGCAACGGAAAGCGAAAAAAGAGCCATTCTGGTCTGCTCCAGTTCCTGCCAAGGCCACAACATGAAGAGGAGCAATGCAAAGTCCTTGTGTTTCTAGGCACCAAATACAGGACACACCAGGAGGAAGGTTCACAGACACTGTGAGCCCAGCACCCTGCTCCAGACCCTCTGTGAAGACAGAGGACATTCAGTGCAGACAGGCAATTCAAATAGATTTGCATCGTCACACTGAGAATATGCAAATTGCAGCTAGCATCTAATTTGCCTGTTCCTTCCAGGCAAGTTAGGATTACRGAGACCTGCTTTCTAGGATGCAGGGCTGGCCCCAAGGACAATTCTAAGGGTTTATACAACAGCTTTTCTAGTGGTCTTCTCCCTCCCCAAACTAAATCTTGGAAGCATCTGGGCCATTTTTACTGAAATTCCCCAAGGCTGACTGCTAAAAGATATAACCCAAAAGAGCTCAGACAGCTCCTCAAAAATAGTTGGAACAACCTTAAGAACAAGCATCCCTGGCAGCACTAGGAGGATTGTCATGTCAGACCCACAAAGTACCTCTGCTCACTGAAAAGAAGCAACTCCAGCAAGCACATATGCCCCCAAACCAACTCCCACGTTACCTGCAGCGAGAAGGTCAGTGCAAGCTCCGTCTCCACATGTCCACTCGGGGGCAATACAATCTCGTGAGACCTCAGGATGCGTTTGGAGCCCTGCACAGAAACAAAATATAGCAGGTGAATTCCCCGGCACCCAACCCATTTAGAGCCCAGCCCCACAGCAGGTCCTCCAGCAGAAGGCAGGCTCAGCAGCAAAGCAGGAGAGCTCTAGCTACCACAAGTCCTGCCCTCCCTCATACCACTTGCACCACCTATCCTAGGGAGAGTTGCCTTTGGGCTGTACAGTCTACCTCATCCCAGGAAAAAGATAAGGCAGCAGGTCCTGCAAGTGGAGTACTTTGAGAGCTTGAAGGAATGGGCTTTGGCCTGCAGGCATTGCCAGAGTGACTCTGGCCTCAGCAGTGGAGTCCAGGCCCACAAGTCCACCCTACAGAGGTGCCCTGGATGGGACAATGGGCAGGAAGACTGGGCTGAAACGGAGGCAGCCTTGGACTGAGGYCCCACCCCAGCCCTATTTATTGAAAACTGGGAAGCATTTTCAGGGACTAGCACAGAGAAAATGAACAGACGGATCCGACCTTACACTTCTGTGAAATATTAATGAGCTGAAAGGGAGATATTTGACTAATGAAGATTTGGGCATATTTACTGCCCCTAACTGCAACAGAGCAGCTTTTGTTCTGCCAAACCCCAGCATTCAAAAGCTGTGAGTCAGCCCCCATCCCCCAAGTGAAAGTCTTATTTTAAAAGTCATTTTATGATTCCAGCCAATAACTATCAAGCTCTTCGTCTCCTGGGTTCAGAGCTGCAGCATCACATTTAAATCTCTGGTGTTAGCCATGAAGGACYGGTCTTTTCTTTTTACACACTCCCCGTTCCTCAGGGAAGGTGGAGATTTTAACCACCCAAACAACTCCAAGTAATTGGGGTGATAAAAGGGGGGAGGAAAAAAACCCAAAACCAGTAGGCATTACAATGGAATCTGGAAAGCTGATAGGATTACAGGGCAGCTCCAAATCAATACTGTGTTTGGACTGCTATATGCTAACCAAGTTACTGGGCTATTTGCTGTATGAGCATTTGATTTCACATAATGGAGAATTTTTCAGGGAAAACTAGCAGGAAAGCACAAGACAAACTGCTGCCTAGCAGCACTTGTGGGCAGTTCAAACAGTGGCAAGTTTCAGAGGTCTCTGGCTCAATATTCTGCTGAGACTGCAGATCTGCCTTTATCTAGACGGGCCAATCTCCCAGAAGCACAGAACTGTAGCTCTCAAAAAAGGAGCATCTGGAAAACTGGAGACAGATTGGGGGAAACACCTCCCAGCTACATTCAAAGCAAAATTGGGTCTGCCTATATTAGCCCCAAACAGGAACCTGAGATAAGACAAGCAGCAGAGACTAGTTTACATTCCTTCTTCCTCAAATGTGTTGCTCACACAGCCAGAGCAAATGCTGTGATTTGCAGAGGTGCCTCTGCTCCTGTGCGGCACAGAACAGGCTACTCTGTGGAAAAGCAGAGGGTGCCTAAGCTCCAGCGGATCAGAAGACGGACAAGCAGAGCAGGGTGAGAAAACAAAGGGCTCTCCCCACCCTGAACAGCAGCACGCATGGAAGAGTATGGCTTGCCCGTGGCAGCAGCGATATCTGTTCCATTGGTGCAAAGCTCCTCAGTGGCATTGTTGCTTTACTTGTTATGCAACTCAAAATCTACTGAAAGACCAAATATAGCTGCTTTTAAAAAGTTATAGCAGATAAATAGAGCACTGGCTCACGAAATGCAGTTGACAACTCTTTGAACATCACTGTTCAGGAGGCTGCAAGGAGACATGGGAAATGCAGGTAATATGCTCTCATTAGATCTGAATTCAATCATCCCCTCTGGAAGGACTCCAGCGCCCAACACCTCTCTCTTGCAATTCTCCATAAAAAAGGAAGCCAGTCACTCAACAGAGATCATCTGTTTGACAATCCAATATTGCCAGCCTCAAACAACAGCCATGTCAGAAACCTGAGCGCTGGCGAATYAAGTGATCCTGAAAGAGCTTGTCAGCATCATAGTAATAACCTGCAAGCATAGAAGTTCTCCATTAAGACCCTTTTAATGAGGGGGAGTTTCAAATCACCCTGTGTCTCTTCTCAGAGTTGCTAYTGACCCACTTTTAAATAGCGTTATCACAAAGAAATATGGGTGACAATCAGATTGCAGCACAAGGAACACCCAAGGTGAAGCTCTGGTCATTCTCCAGGACAGCAGTCACTCTAGCCACTGTGTCACATCTAGCTCAACTGCAGGGGCAGATCAAGGGCAAAAGAAGAATGGTCCAGGCATCTGAGCTGCAGCCTGGGACTCAGCAGACAAGCACCCCAAAATTCCCCAGCAATACAGGGCAAGTCCTTCTGCCTTCCACTTCCTCAGGGATAACAGCACTGCCCAGCTCTAGAAGGGACTGCAGATGACCTGCTCAAGTTCCAGTGTCAGAGTTACTGTAGTGAGGCAGATCACAACAGCATCCAAAATAGACCCACCTGTTAAATAGACCTAACCCTCCCGACTGTTACAACACCCTTTGAACTTGCAAATCTGAGGCAGCATTTCCCACCTTTTCACACAGAGAAGGTATAAACAGTCAGCAGTAACCTTGACAGGGAAAGAAGATTTTGCTCTAGTAAAAGCTACCAAGCTCTCCAACCCAAGTTTGACACACTCATTCACTGACAAGCCTCAGACCTTTACAGCTAGGAGTACAAACATATGGAAAGCGTTCAGCTTTCATAAGCGATATCTGACAGCCTGGGAACCCACAGCTGTGCATCTTCAGAGGTTCGCATAGAATGCAGATGTGTGACAGTATTCCCTACCTTTCGGCTCCCTGCGGTGAGTGTGTGAATCCCCTGCATCCATTTCACTGCCCACTTCTCTCCTCCCTCACATCCTGCCTCAAGCTTATAAAAGGAGAAGCAATCCTTTATTCCTCCTCACAAACTGAGAGCAGCCAAAACTGAAGCTGCATTATTCCTCATTGCTAATGCTCCAGCAATACAGAACTCAGGTTGCAAGAGCAAGGGAAAGCATTGCTCCACTTCTGCTTTCCCTCGCAAGGAAACCATCTCCTAACATTCCAGTCCACAGGCTTGGGAACAAAGTTGCCCCACTCTGGAGAGGTCCCAGACGCAGGTGCACCAGCATTTGCCTCATGTTACCAGCACCCTTCAGGTGGCTGCAAATTTCACGGGGGAAGAAGGAGGAAAGAACAGGAAGAGGGAACTGCAGCAGAGACATTTAAAAGTGTGTTATTCTCTCAGCTACAGCTGCTGGGTAGGTTGATTCAATAGTCTTAACACAGAGGAACACACTTTTACCCCAGCTGGACTGCTCACAGAGGTGAGAGATGTCGGTTGAATCCTCAGCTGCTTGTTCTTGCACCATAGACCCTTCATGATTTCAGCTTCCATGCTAGATTCTGTGTGCTTTGACACAACCAGATCTCTGCAGGGGTTTGTCTGGCTTTTTGTTGAAAARCAGCAGCCTTTCAGCATGATTAATGGTGTTTTTCTACCTAGAGGTCTGCTAGGCTTTCAGTCAGTGCTTCAACATTTCCAGTGGTGGGAGCACTTGAGCCAGACTGACACTGTGATGCACTGCAGAACTGAGCCCCCTTCCTCCCAAACCTGCCTCCAGATAGTGTGACCTATACGTAGATACTTAATTAAATGGCACAAACCTGTACTATAAAGTATGTTATTTACCTAGGACAATAGCTTTATTTTAAGGAAGCAAAACAGTATGTGTAGGTGCCCTACAAACCTGCTGGCAAGCACCCACCTACAAAATGACAGACTCCTGATAGCAGAGCTGCCCCTGAATAAAACAGCCAGAGAAACCCATCAGCAAAGGAAGGCCCAAACCAGGCTCCTCCCAAACCAGGGCCAAGTTACCGAAGATGTTTTGCCCTAAAGTAAGCTGAAGCATGTTAGAGAACCAGGCTTGGTTTTGGCCCAGGGACAACTGGTGACAGCACATGATCTGTAACAAGCATCCTTACACAGAGACAAGCCCATGCTGAGCCCTCAGTGAGCAGTATGCTTTGCTTGCAACAGTGAAATTCTGTAGGAATGTGGGGGAAAGATCACAAGGGACTCTCTCCATATCCAGAATGCCCTGATGTATTTGGGAAATAGCACATGGTTGCAATGGACCTTCATCTCCCTGTGAGACTTAGTTTACGCATCTGCCAGTATTTTTACCCAAGCAACACATTTAATTCTTAGAACTAAGCAGCAATTACCTGCATTTTGACAGCAATGACCACAGAAATAAGCTCCTTATCCAATTCCTTTAAGACTACCAGTTTCTTTAATGTCAAGCTGCACAACCTGCAAACAGGAACAGAAGAGAAATAGTTATAATCATGCCTGAAAAAGGAAAAGCTCTGAACCCCTTTCACACAGAGCAGTATCTCAGTTTGAGGGAGAACAGACTACAGTCACAAGCCACATACAAATACAGAAATAAAGACAGCAGRAATATCTGAGGTTTCCCCGGCTTTTCAGACTGAACTTCTCCAACCTTCCACAAATGCAAGGACGTGGACAGCGGGTGCATTTCGCCATTTGATACAGACCCATGGCCGCATGGGAGCGCCTCACAGCATGGGCTTCCACAGACCACAGCCTGGGAATCCTTGCTCTGAGTCAGAGCAAAAGCTTTACAGTCAGAGGAATTAAATTCCAGCAATAAAAAAAAATCACTAGGTCAAGCCTGAGTCAGGCTAATTATAAAGTCTTCTGCAAAGCTTTTCAGGCTTGTTAGCTTTTTCAGTTTCAGACTCCCGGCTCCCAAAGAGCCAACTCTTCACTCCTCTTGTCAACTCACATGTTCTCCTCCCCACCCCCAAACAAAAGTGTTAGCAAGTGGCTCAGACATCCCTAGTGGGGAGGGGAAAAAAAAAAAGAAAGAAAAAAAAAAAGAGAGAGAGGACTCAACGGGTGCCCTCTGGCCCTGGCGTTCACATGCCACGCATATGCAAGTAAATCACATTCTTTACCCAGGCAATGGCACATTGTTCTGGTTAAAGCCGTTTGCATTTCTGCCTTCCAGCACAGGGAGCTTGGGAGGGGAGGACATTTGGAGTAGGTGCAGCTCGAGTTAAAGCTCTGAGGTAATGGGACCGCAGCATTGGCATGGTCACAATTTCACAGAAGAAGAGTTACCACCAGCTGGTGTAATTAAGAGGGTGTGCCCAGAAAACAAACTTCAGGGAGGGAGAAACCTGAAGCAAAGACAGTTCAGCCTGAGGAACACTGCAGCCAGAAAAAGCTGCAGGGAGGGCTCTAGAGGCCAGACATCATCCACGACACTGGTCCGGAGCAGGCACTGCCTTCGTGTYGGCCCTCCGCCCCGCGACAGGGACATTCTCTAGCCTCTGCCGGGGGCACCAGCAAGGCTCAGCACAGCTCCCCTGGGACCACTGCCAAGCTCTTGCTCCTGAACAGAGCGAGCGCAGCATCGKGGCCTGCACATGAAGGAGCAAAGTCCAGTAGTAGAGAGGAAGGGAAGAGGAGCAGAAGCTGGATTTTGGTGCACGCCCAGGCAGCAATAGCACAAACGTGATTGACTGAAGCCTAACCTTGAACCTGGGAACCCTGACAAGTCACCACCGCAAGGGCAGCACAAGCAGCTTAACTCTGCCAGGCCCACATCCTTCATCACTGCCATGGGAGGCTGCCACACTGCTTTACTGTAATGCCCCAAGGCGGACATGATCAGCCTGGGTGCAAAACCGTGGGAGAGACACGGCTAAAGGCTCTTCCCAACACGAGCGTGGCAGAAAATGAAGCAATTGCTGCCTGCCATATCCAGAAACTCCTACAGCCCTGGCTGAACACTCTCCTCACTAACAGGGCTAGAAACAGCAAAGCGCAGGACTTAGCTCTTGTTGTCTTCATTCAAGCACCTCTCCTAATCTGCCCTTATCGGCATCTTCTCCACCTCAGCCCACATAACTACTCTCCTCACTCATTCTCGAGGTGCTGCTCCCCGTCAGCCCCCAAAACCAAGGGAAAAGGGCGCTAAAAGCTCTCTCCTCGGCAGAGTTTTGCACCAGAACAGAGGACGGCCAGAGACCGCACACCTTATTGAAGTCACAYGGAAAGTGGAAAAATGTGGGGGCTGGCTGGGCCTCAGTTCCCCCGTCTCAGCACCAGCAGCTGTGCCGAGTGCGATCGAGACAAACGTGCTAGAGCCCGGCAGGCGCTGGGCACGGGCAGCAGCGGCGGCAGCACAGCTGCAGCTGTGCTCGGCTGGCGGAGGGGAAGCCCAGCTCCCCAACAGGCGAAACCTCTCCTTGAGCAAAGCCAGCACCCACGGGAACAGGGGAGCAGAGGCCGGCGCATTCGACACTGAGCGTCCCCCCACGGTGCAAGTCGGACGAGGTTACGCCCCTCGACCCGGAGCACAGGAGAGATCGCCAACTTCCCCGCCTGGTCCGGAGCAAAACGGCCCGCGCGCCCACCCTGGCCCCGCCACTGCGCCGGAGCGGCCCGGCCCRGAGCTGGAGGAAGGAGGCTGTGATGCCATTTGTTTTCTTTGTAACGCTGGAGCTAGAGGACAATCGCGCTCAGCTTGCCAAAACCCGCAGCGCCTTGGCGGGTCAGGTGATGGGAGCAGAGGTAGAACAAGGCGCTGGCATTGTCTCAGCTGGCAGCCAGGGAACAAAGGGCCTTTTCTGCGCGGCCGGAGCACGGGGAGGAAAAAGGTACGCACAGAAACTATTGTGTCCTCCGCGCGCGCAGCAGAGCACGAGAAGGCGCGTTCTGTTCTCCGCCRGGCGTCCTTTCAATTCATCATTTATGAGCTTTGATCAAACCCTACGGAGCACTTGCTGCTTGGGGGGGGGAAATAAAAAAAATTTTAAAAGCCTCCTTTACAGTGATCAGAAAAACAAAAGCAGTTTAAAAAAAAAAAAGACATGGGATGCATCTGCTTTCTTTATCCCCCATTGCTGGACTACTGGTACTAAAAGGCACTTCACACAAACAACAATGAAATGTTTATATTCTCCAGCAAGAAAAAAAAGGGGGCGGGGGGAGAAAAAAAAAACAACAGACATTCTTGTAGTTTAAATCCCACCAAATCACTCTTGCCCTCAACATGCTTACTATTATTCTAGGTCTTCAAGCTAACTTTGCAGCTTACAAATCAAAGCAAGCTTCAGAACTCATGGCTGAAAGGAGCCGTACTTTACTCAAACAGCTTTAAATATATATATATATTCCAAGCATGTTGCTGCACCCACAGCCAGCTTGGTACGCACGCTGCCAAGTACAGGGATCCTGACCTGCTCACATCCACAGGTATGGCAAGGATGCAGGTTTCAAYGCCTGCCATCACTGTCTCTGAAAAGAGCAGCACCTCTCTTCATACACCTATCTTTAGCCTAGATTTTCCTGTACCTTTGTCAAGTCTCAGGGATCAGGAAGGCAACTGGCCTCACAAAACATTTCCATCAACAAGTATGTCAGGATTTGTCACCATTCTGGAACATTGGTAAGAAAAACAGGGCAGAAACAGGCACATGGAAAGAGCAACAACAACAACGCTACATTTGGAAGTTTCACACACGTACATGTTTTCAGTGCACACAGGGAAAATAACCTAGCACACAGACTCGCAATGGCAATTGAGAAGCCCAAAGTTTGAAGCTGGAAGAGGCCAAATTATTGAGCAGCTTGTAAAAAGTCTGGAACAACATTACAGCAAGCAGGAGCAAGCGCTTTCTTTGTATGCTTGTTTCAGCATTGACCAAGGGTTGCATGCGGGGAGTGAAAACTTGCAAAAGCACTAAGTTAGCTGAAGCAGTGTTACAGAAGGGCAAAGGAAATCTGAGAGCTGAGATTCCCACCCTCGTTTGAAGGCACATGCCACATCTCCCCACTAGCAGCACAGCTGGGTGCCGGGCAGCAGCAGCCAGTCCCTGCAGGGGGTCTTGCATCCCCATCCGTCACACACCTCACTCCTATGGTGAGGAAGGACGCTCCTCACCCCCTCCTTAGGTTAACAAATCATGAGATAACTTAATATGTTCTATAAGAATAAAACACTTCATCTTTTTACAACAACACTGCAAGAACCCAGCTTGAAAGAGGAAACCTGACCCAGTGGTTTTGACTCCCCCTGCTAACATGAGTCATGCTGAATAGCCTCACTGCATGCTCTTTGCCCAGGGGGGCAGTTATCTGCAAAAGAACATAACATTTTGGTAACTGAGATCCAACACTGAACATACCCAAAACAACCAAATAAGGTGTCGAATTCTTTACTCACTGGACGTTTTGCTTTCGCATCCCTTGGAGTAGAAAGATCAGGAAAACAAACCTCCTCTAAGAAAGGGTCTGCCTCACTGAATTAAATGTCTGTTTCTCTACAGGGAGCATAATAATTGCACCGAGACCTCACTCACGCAGAGACAGTCAAACCAACAGGAAGGAAAAATTAAAAATTAAAGACCTGTATTTTAATTAAGTCATATGGAAGTCAAGAATAATAATGGAGGCACCCATGGCTATAGGAGACCCCAAGTGCAAGAAAGGAGCTGTGGCAGGAAGAGTCTGGCTCACTAAACAGGTTACCCTTGTCCAAATTGAAGGCCATGAAAAACTGCTCCTAGAGGCAATGTTTCTTTCCAGGAATGCTCTCCTCTTTGAGGTCTGTAAACTTCAATAAACTGAGGGACATAAACAAGGAATTGGACTCCTTTTGGTTCCTGGTCAGATCCATATGACCCAGATTACTTTAGCGTTTCAGGACAGCACGCAGCCTCCTTCCCTGGCACTTTCAACTCCAGCTTTGAGTGTTTTGCTCTGAGCTGACACTTTACGCACAAGTCGGTCCCAAAATAAATTGTGAGCCACTTGAAGGAGAAGTGGAGGGAGACGCCCGCCTACACTCACGATCTTCCAGACAAACATAACCRTTCTGCATATAGCTGAGCGGGCGTTTAGGCAGGCGAGGACTGAACGAGAAGCCCTGCACGGCATTTTTCCAAGACAGCTGCTTGAGCAAGGTATGAACGCTTGCAGCATGCAACCAACTGCACAAGCAGTTTCTTATGCCTGTTTTGCACATGTTGAGGAGGATAAACACAACACGTGCACGTACTAGTTATTGCACTCACCACCCTCCAGCAGGGCTCTGTGCTGGCCTAGGACAATTAGCTCAAGGAGAAAGTGGAGGAGCAGAGATGGCCTCTAATGTCACTGAGGTATTACAGGGGGGCCTCTAGGAGAGAGCATCAATGGTAGAACCACTGCTCTTCCAGCAGTTTCACTTTCCAAAACTTATGAGCTAATTTCCTCATGTGATTTCACGTCCGTCCCATTCTCAAGCTAGGTCCGAGGCAGGTACGTATTAAATGGGGAGGTAGAGAGGTCAAGAGCCCCAATTTCTGTCATGCCAGAAACATAACTCGGGCAACTGGCAGAGGAGCATTGTGGTCCCATATTAGCCTCTGCTTATTTCTCCTTCATTCACACCTACAACTAAGACAAATGGCAACCTCCAGTCAGCTGTTTTGGCTCCATTGGAGCCATTGGAGTAAGCTTCAAGAAGCCAGGAAACAAAATTGCAAAGCAAGTATTTTCATTGTTCTTGTGCTGAAGGATCTTGAAAGCCACTTCCAGTGTTAACACAGAGAATTAAGCTCTTAAGATTGTAGAGACTAAGATCCACAGAAATGTTGTAGCCAGCAGTTCTTGTTCAAACAGGTAAGAGGATGGGAGATTATTTTACGCAACAGGCCTTCTACCCAGGACCTAACAAGGACACACACATGCACAGTCAGCTGCTATCCTTTTACAGTTGAAATACTGTCCTGCTCACTTCAGATATATTGCAAATATACCTGCTCCAAAATGAGCAAGCAAAGTGGGAGGGAAGGGGGTGTCAACATTTTTCAGATGTGCATCATTGTGAAAAGCTCCTAGAGTTTTGCATAGGCATGTTTGCTATTTGAGGAGTACCAGACAGTTAATATGACCAAGGATTAAAGCACATCTGAGCTTAGATACTCCAAGCCAACATATCACTTGGAAAATGCAGAGATCTCCTCCTTCAGTGGGCCAAGGCATTGCTGGCTGGCTCAAGGGGCTTTACCCAAGGCAGGCAGGAACTGGGATCCCTGCAAGCCAAATAGCTCTGGCTCACAAGACGTAGAGTCTACATATTCCATTGGCACGTCTCAGCTCTTAACACTTGAAAAGTCAGGAAAGGAAAGGGCTTTACCAAGGCACAGCAACACTGGAGAAACCCACAGGAGTTAAAGCTACATCTCCACAGCTCCACATACTCTTCAGATAGAAGAGAAAAACTTCTCGTGCAAACTGGCAGTTGTGTCACACCATGTTCTGACTACCTGATTGAGACCTGAACTACTCCAAGTCCCATTGGCAGGAAACGGTTCTGTAACCTACCGCTTGGCTCTAGGCAGGCGCTCACAGCCATGGTACGGAGGAACTGCAGCTCTCTCCCTTCAAGAAATCATTTTTGAGAGCTGAAGCAGTTCTCTTCACACATCTGTTGATCTCAATTGGGATCTTAGTTCTTATACACACTGCTAAACATTTGGTTCCTTACGCTTCATTTTGATGGTTTCAAATCCCTCTACAGAGTGACTTAGAGAAAAAGCACAAAGCAGAGGTTAGGTCCATTTCTCAGTACAGCTCCAGCAGTGGTGTACAAAGGAGTGAGAACTACTCACCTGTGTGTTCACACATCTAGTTAAATACACCTCTCCTGGTTTGCCTCCTTCAAGCTCAGCRTCCAGAGCACCTGGACTACACAGAACCTGGCAAAGCGAGCCTGAATGACAGACTTCATAGTACTGGTGGATTAGGTTTGACTGATGTTTTAGAAGTTTGGGGGGAACAGGAAAGTGTTTTATTAGCTTTAAAAACTAAAGCYAGCAAATGATGAAAAGTTGATTCGCAGTTAAGATGCCTTTGACAGACTGTCAGAGAACTACATGTTCTGTATTATGAAGGACACAAACACAGCTGATAACACTAGTCGTATCAATTTAGTACCAGCTGTGGTAACCAAATGTACCAGTGGCCAGTGAACAAGCAGTGAGACAGAGACAGAGCTGGAATAGCCATGTCCATCTGACCAAAGGCCAACAGTAGCTTGTGAGTCTAACAAGCTCGCACCGGACATCACGCACTGCACTACCACCTCTTGCACAGAGAGCCTTGCAGCACTGAAATTTCAGTCTCCCGTTTGAGCACCTAATGAGAGCAGTCAAAGCAGCACATGCTGGGGAAGGGAAACCTCGGATGTGGGCTAGTCAGACGGTTTCTGTTGCCAGGGCTTCATTCCTGGGGAGAGGGCAAGCTCGCCACCACACACCTTGCAGATCAGAATACAAATGTACACCAAATTACGAGCAAACTAATCATGACTAAAACCAAAGGGAGCCTCCAAAGGGAATAAATAATAATAATAATAATAATAATAAAGAAACGGGGTAAGGGATGAAAAGGAGAGGCTTTCAGCTGGAGCACACCCAGCAGCCGTCCCCTCCCCAGCTCACCCCTCTCACATGCCCTCCTTATGCAACCTGCCTTCTCCTCGCACGCCTCCCGCCCCAGGCGGCAGTGCTTGTCACACAGCAGGCTGATCGCTGGGATCAGCTATTCCAGGCATGCCATGGAAGCGCTCTCCTTGCCCGGCAGAAGCTGTTCCCAGCTGCCCCTGGAGCCTCCGGGACTATCTGGAGCTGCACAAAGTGACCGGCTGATGAGAGGGACCATCAGAGCTAGAGGCTTCCTGAACGGTGCACAGCTTGCTGCAAAGGGCAGAGCGGCACGTCTCTGCCTTCGTTTGTACCAGCATCCCCCTCCCAAGCCGAGGCGCTGCAGCCAGCCACGAGAGCAAAGGCGGCACCCAGCCCTCCAGCACTCCGAGGGGTTTCTCGCAGAGGTAGGGCAGGTCTTTCAGGCACTAGCCAGCGTGATAAAAGGGTTAAAGAGAAAACCTCAAGGCATGCTTTCTCTCCAGCATGTGCCTTGCCTGCATGCTATCCCCCCCCCCCCATCACGTCCGTTTCTCGACCCTGAGCACGGCAGCCCCAAACAGGGCAGGCTGCATCAGGCAGGGAGCTGTAACATCTCCGCAGCAACTGGGGCTGGCAGAGCTGGCATGTGACCCAGGCCGCTGCACCCCCGCAACAAATGAGACCACGCTCCTTCGCCAGGCTGCCTCTTCCCTCCTCATCCCCCCTCCGGAGCACGTCAGACGGCAAACTCAAGGATGTCAAGGATTCAGTTCTCTGAACGGCCRCTTCCCTAGCAACCCCCCTGCCAGCCTCACGCCTGCGCGCACTCGGCAGCGAGCGGCCCTCGGCGCGTCCGAGCAGAGGCGCATTCAGAGGGCAGTCCTTTGCCAGCCAGCCTGATTTGGTCCTTTCTCCAGCACCTTCCTTTCGAAAGTAGGAAGCGCAGGTCTCCAGCAGTCTCTCACCTGGCTGCTTTCAAAATGCTTTCCGTTCCCATCGCTGAACGGCCCAGAGCGACAGCTTGCTGCCATGCCACCCCGTCCGGTGCTCTCTGTGCACCCCGGTTAGCCCACTCGGTACCCCAGGGAAACACCTCAGCCCCAGGCGCTGCAGAGGCAGTCTCTTAGGCCTGCAAATCAACAGAGGCCAGGGCTCAACCTGCAATCTGCTATCTTTCCCTCTTGTCTGTAAATCAGCCATCAAAAGCCCCACCTAGAGGAAAATCTACRCCAACAGGTGCCTTGACAGAAGAGCTTGTAGCTGTGAGTTCAGTTCTGCTCGGGTTACTTGTCGCTGTGCTCTCTTCATCGCAGGAGTGCAGGACTAGGAAGCCTTCAGCTGGGAAAGCAGGCTAGGAAAAAAGGATGGATTCTCTCTCTCTCCACAAATCAGAGCTTCTTCTTGGGCCTGAACAATTTGCCATCTCTCTGCCTTATTTCTCTCCACTTAGAGCAGCTTCCATGACACCTTCTGATACACAGGTGAGCTGAACAGCCTGTCACTGCAGAGAACAGACAGGCTCACACCATGGGTCGCATCAAATTACTTCTCACTCAACCATCCCTGAATGCTGCCCAGTTCAGCAGTGACAGTCAGACATGCTATTCTCCCAGACAAAGCCAAGATCCTGACGGCACGCAATCCTTAAGATCTGGTGCTTCTCTGAAAGATAACCATGTTTTATTACTCTGAATAAACAGACTTTCTAAAAACTGTAGTGGGAGAATAAAAGCTCGCTTTTCCCTTGCTGACCCAGATGGACCCAAGGCAGCAAAGCCTGGGCAGGTTGTCCATTCCAAACAGACCGTCATACTGTAACCCTGATTTAAACCAGTTGCATTCAGTGCACAATGAGCAGAGTTTTGTTTGCAAAGACTACAATACAGCCTGAAAAAAAAAAACAAGACAGGAGGACCACATAGGTGTAATTTAGAGCCCGTGTCTTACTGAGAACCCAAGATGTCCTGTAAAGACAGAAGCAGCCAGGGCTAGCAAAAAATATTTCTGAACTTTGAGGGTACATTTGGTATTAGCCAGAACAGGAATCAAATATGCAAAGCATCCTGCTGACGGGCTTGCTTTCAGGCTAGGAAAAGAACACTTCACAGATCCCAATGCTGTTCTCATTAAAGCAAGTCTGTCAAAGCCTGCCATTCTGGCCATCTTCCAGATCAGGCACGTGCTACCAACCACCCCAGTATCCCTGCAGAGCTGATGGTCTACACTGTTCCTTGACTTACCCCATGTTTAACATTGCCTCTCTCATTCCCTGACCCCAGAGAGGAATGGGAAGACAGTCTGAGATATCAGAATTCATCACATAGTTTTTTGTACAATTCTAATTGGGCCTCAAGCACAGGAAGATTATTTAGCACTAGAATGTATGATTTTTTTCTGGCACACACAGGTTCCAAAAATACATCACTAGTAATCTGAACTACTTGGGGCAGCAGGACAGCAAAGGGGAAGTCGTAACTCCAAAGCCCAATGTATTCAACAGCAGGTCAGAAGGAAAGTCAAGAGAAGTATCAGCTCCACGACAAGCAAATCCTGCAGCCATATCGAACACCCTGCGCAACACTCGCAACGCCTCAGCCATTTGCTCTGGCAGCACCATGGCACGCAGAAGCCGGAGACGTGCAGCACTGCATCGCTCCAAGCCCCACGACACCATCTCATCCCTGCACGGCTGCTTTGAACAGGGGATGGCAGTTCTGACAACCCATTTGCTTTCTGGCCACAGCTCAAAGGATGTTTCCAAGTCAAATATATTAAAATAGTTATAAAAGGGAGGTTCTTTTTTTCCCTAGCAGCATTGTATTTGGATTTGAACAGTGCCAGTTCTTACAAGGCAACAACACACGGCTGACAAAGTAGGCTACATCAGTGCTAAATATAATTCACAAAAAACTCCAGATCCTGCCTCCAAAAGTGCTGAACTCCCTTCAGGATTAAACATGTTGGAAGCACTGGTTAGTGTTCCCTCAAACGGAAACAGTTACATGTAGGGAAAAGCAGCTAAAACTTACTGTCCCTTGCAGATCTCTCTCCTACGTAAGGAAGTGGCAAACTAAGTGCAGCTTTGCAATATTAACAGTGATCAAAAAAAAAGCTGAAATGGCAAAAGCATTCTGCTCAGCTTGCGAGAAAAGTAATGCCTCTTGATGCCTTTGGTTGAGGCTGCATTGCATTCCCGCCCCTATCCCTTGCATTTCTTCCATCAGATATTCTGGGCAGCACTTGCTCATTTGCAGACTGTCTGCTACAGTGCTCAAAAGCACAGATAAGCTGGGAGGGAGATCACAAAAGAACAGGACTAAGGGAGCTGGTGGGATTTTAAAAAGGCAAATAGTTAGCCGCATTAGCTACTTTGATGCGAAGAACTAAATGGCCTTATGAACAACCACCACTACTGCCAGGGAAAGAATGTTAGTGGTAAATAGAAGCAATAGTTGTAACTTCCAAAACCAGCCAAACTTGACTGAAAAGTATTACAGATGGTGCAGTGGCTAGCCCACTGTCAGGCAAAACACAAGCTCTGCGCTGAAGGCCTTAGAAAGTCCAGAATCAGCCAAAAGTGTGCTAATGAACAGAGAAACTAGGATCTCTCATAGTCTTCAAAGCTGGCTTGTGGAGGTTGACAGGACTGTGTGATTCCTCTTCCTCCAGCTCTGAGGAGACAGGTATTTGGACAGGAAGGAATCTGCATCACCAAGCTGGCCCTACAGGTCGGGGGAGCCGCCGGGAGGAAAGGCATTTGCAGACCGTTGCAGCAGGGCTTGCAAACGGCTCAGGTTTTCAGAGCACTTCTGACCTACTCTCAAATAAGGCAGCTTCCTTTAAGGAAGCAGCCAGTCCCCAGATGATCTCAAAATGTCTCTCAACAATACTTAAAACATGTCTTTTTTTTYCTTCTTCTCCAGTCTCTCTCTTCATATCTAAATATACCCTGTATGTGCTACTTTAAAGAGCCGCTATTGAAAAAAACATTGTTGAAAAAAACAGTTGTTTTCTTTTCTTTAAAAAACTCATGATTGAGATTTCACTGCATTCCTCATGGGAAAAGGGGGGAAACCTGGCCACTCACACATGCCATCTTTCCTGAAAGCTTATACCACCTTTATGGTGGGGGGATGGGGGGGAAGGGGAAAAGGAATCATAGTTTTTACTAAAGGAGTTCAGAAAAGCCAGCAGTGCCAAATGTTTGCAGTGGCAGGCAGAATGCAGTGATTTGCTCTGGAGAAACATTTGCATTTGCTTAATATCCTAATCCTCTTCAGCAGCTGTCAGAAGCTGAGCTGGCAAGCAGAGATTCAATATTATTTAGATATTACATTTCTTCAGCATCATTGCTGGTAATATTTAATTCCTGAAAGTAATAAGGGACCAGCAAAGCAACCCAAATGCCTGGACCTGTTAGTCAAAATTGTCAAGAATATTTTAATAAATATCTGACTGACTTATGTAAATAGGCAAACCAGTAATCCATGATGGACATAAGGTGCTCTGAGACCCTGGTCTTCACTGCACAGAATTAGTTCCAGAACCCTGTAATAATTTTAATGTTGAAGATAAGCAATGAAAGAAAAAAAAAGTCATTTATAATGAGCTTGGTCCCCATAACCTTTTAACAGGCCTAGAAGTTCCTGCTGAACTGAGATTCATCAAGATAAACTACGGATGTTCTAAGAGAACCAAGCACAGTACAAACAGATGGAGGTAAACGAGGCACGAACAAATGGAGGCTGGATGCGAGGTGGCTGTTCCTCAGCAGGAAATTAAGGCTCACTGCTGGGAGGGGGTACGTAGGAGCCCATCAAGCAGGAAAATAGAGTCACTCCATTTGTGAACAGGACCACRCTGTGAGATCACGCATCTCTACAACTCTACACGCAACTCTACAGCCAGGCCAGTCTCAAGTTCCTGAAAAGGTGCTCTTCTAAATACCTTTACTTGATGCAATCAGCTAACGCCAACATGACTAGGAGTGAAGAACAGCATCAGCATTGTCCTGCGGTCAGTACTCAGGTTTAGGGATGAGGCAGGGAGCACCCTGAAGCAGGTGCACATACTCAGGCTGCCAAGGAAACTTCTGTCACAGAAACGGTTCAGGATCATCAGTGGGGATGGAACAGGGACAAGCTATCTGGTGTCACAACATTATTTCAACCTTCAGGATGGGATGTATCCTTCATTTTATACCTCTGTGACTCAAAGGACCACATCCAACCTCCAATTTTTGCCGCACTGACTACAGGTATTATTATTCAGAGCCTATGGCTACTCATATATGAAATGTATTTACATACTCTTTATGTTTATGATCAGGAGCACCAAGCTCAGATTTCCACCCATATCCTCAAATACACTAATAAGCAAGTGATCTACTAAAAACTATACTTTTTAAAGCACCTAAATGTTCCACATCTGGCATATCAAGCTGAGATTTAAAAGGATGATACAAGAAGTTCTTATTTTCCAGTACCTGTAAAACTAAATCTTTTCCTCTGTGCCCATCCATTACAGAGCAATCCAAATCCTGCATCCTTCACGCTCTTTTCCTTTGGAGCCTGGGCGCTTAAACTGAAGCTGCGACGAGAGCACCTTTTCACATCTTATGAATGGCAGAGCAATACCTCCCATTTTAAGATTTCATATGCAATTTTCATGAGGTCTCCTAGGCCGTGGTTTGGCATCATCTTCAGCACCAGGCTAGACATGTCCACAATCAGCAAAAGTTTGTGGACCACAAGGAATGTCACCACAAGAGCAGAAAGCCACAGAAAGATTTCATTGTGTGCCCCTTCCAACAGGTTTTTAACACTGTTTCAGCAGCTGAAAGGAAATAACTGAGCACAAATATAAAACCCTGCAATTGACCTTAAAATGTTATCGATATGGCACACTCAATTCAAAAATCAATCTGCACAGCTTAATGCCAGTAGGGTATAGGACAAGAGTAAAGCTTCAGAAAACACGGGCATGAACTCAGAAGTGATTAGGAGACGATACGGCCATTTTAGCCCTAGCGGATTCACAGTTTTCTCACAATACAGGCACCCCCCTCTTCAGAAGCACGTCTCTGAAGAGATCACATTTCCCTAACACAGAGAGGGAGAACCAGAAAAGCCCAGGGTTTCCAGGGCTCTGGCTCCTGACCCAGGGCAGTCTGAGCTCTCCAGAGAGCCAGTGTGGATTTGCTACCACTCCCCAGGTGTTTATTTTGAGCCTTCATTTCCCCTACTGTGAAGCAAAGGTCAGCTCACAGCAAGCACCTCAAACCTGGCTGAAGGAAAACATTAGAGCCAAGGAGAGTGCATGCTACAACTCTGTTACCAAGAGATCTTCATTTATTGCATATATGAGAATTATCAATACATATATATATGTTCATACAAAGTACTAAGCCACGTCTCTGCTTCCACACCTGAATCTGCAAGAACACTGCAGAGACAGATGGACCCCAGTGACTGATATGCAGCAGGGTCCTCTGGTTGCAGATGTGCTGTCTCGAACACAGGTTAGCATCTCCTCACAGCAGCTCCTCTTAGGGGGCTGGTGGAGAGTGTGAATTTACTCATAGGAGGAAAGCTCATGCAATAGCTTGGAAAATGTGGTATCATTTTGAAACGAGGACAGCCCAGGAGACTGTTAGCAGGAACAGCAGCAGCCTGTTGGCAGAGGAAGGAAAGCAAAGAAACAAAAGCTAGAGACAGAGCATGAACTCTCTATTTAGCTGTTCATGAGACAGGAACTATAGGAGACAAGTTGAAGCTCCCCRACAATGGAGCATTGCTCACTCCCAAGCTACACCAAATTCTGCCTTTAGACTGGTACAAAGGCAGACTGGTATTGCGATGTCCCAGATGCCAATAAATCTGTTTCAGCTTATCTGTAAACAGATGCTGGTTCTTGCTATTGCTTTGCTTCAATCAGCCCCTCACCAAACACTGGCAGTACTGGAGCATGGTAACTGCGACAGAACACGGCACGCCTGCAGCTTCCAGACACTGGGCTTTGTTAGGCATCGTAAGGAGCAAGAAATCACAAAGATCCAATAGGAAAGGGAGACGCAAAGCTGCCCCATTCAGTGGGGAGGGCCAGGGGAGGGCTACCAAAACATGTCTTTGGACAACGTACCAGAGAGCTGCAGCAGGCAAGACTGGATAATCCTGATGCTTCAAACATTAGTAAAGCTTTTGTCTAGCGCTTCCTTTATTGTATCCCAGCTTTCAGATCTTTCTGCAAAACAGTGCAGGGAGAGCTAAGGAAAACTAACTAGGTACCCATTCTCAGGGACACATCTAACATATCCCCCCACTATGGAACTACCCTGTCCCAGATATTTCCCATCTGCATCAAACTTAGAAGTCACAAGTAATAAAAATGTTTTCAGAGCTTGGTAAAAATCATAGTCAAGTGTCCTCAACAAAATCTTCTTTGCTACCACATTCTGATCCCCTGGCTATTGGAACTGCAAATCTGTTCAGAGACACTTTAACAAAGAAGTGTCATTAAAAATGTATTTGCAGCTGTGCATTTTTCTCTTCAGGCATATGATTGTGAATTATACCTCAGCACGTCCTTGTAGAAAAGAGGTGGGCTGTCAGGGGGATGAGAAGGGGGAGAGGAAAGAAAGGAATTTCTTTTGAACAAAGGAGCTCCAAGAAACTGATACAACTTTGCTGGAAGCTATTCCCAGCCCACTCAACATTTTTGATTGTATACAGACATACCAGAAGCCCAACAAGGGGCATTTTTCCCAGCTAAAATATGAGCCATCAGCAAATCTGACCACCACCAGAGAGAAATATGACAACCTAGTGGAAGCAAGGAATAGCAAAGTGAAATCATTTTATGGTTGTCCTAGATCAAGAGCTTCTTCCGAGAGCTCACCATGGTGGCTGCCTTGCACATGTGCCCAGCATCTAGCATACTGCTCGTCAGGAGTTAAGCAAAGCAGGATTCCTGTGCAGTTGGTTGTTTTATTGTCAGGGCAGGATCGTTAACACAGCACTTACAAGTACACAAGATAACAAGGCACCTTTCCCCGCCTCCCTGGAAGTCCTGTGCAGAACTATTTGACTTTACCAATATGCACCAGATAGCTTTATGGTGACCCACTCTGCAGGAAAGTGTGCGCTGACTCCAAGTCTGCTGAGATGTCAAGCACTGCACATTTCTTTCATTGCTTGAAACCTCAGCAGTGGCTGGTGGCAATGCTGTGAGAGGCCAGGAGAGAAGTAAATGGCACAGGCACGCAGGAGACAGCATACATCTGGGACCTTGGCAAGGTCAGGGTAACCTACTCACAATCCAGCTCTGGACCAGAGCCTGTACTTGAGCACTTGAGTGCAGCAGGTTTCTTCAATCGGAGATCCTCGTGAACACTAGCAAGAGTATAGAGGCAGAAGCACTGCAAACCTGGCTACTCTGTCCTGCAGGAGAGCAATGCTGCAAAGCAAACCTAAGCATCCAAACACAGACGCAGCAGATGCACTTCAAAACTCGAGGCCACCAGCATCTATGCAGGGCACCAAGAAGAACATGCACATGGCTCCATCTCTGCTACAGAGAGCGAGGGACAGGCACCAGCAAGCTGGCCTTGTACCGCAGGTGCAGTGGGAGTGTAAACACAGCCATTCAGCACTGCCAAACTGCATGYACATTTAGGTTATGATCCTGGAACAAGGAAACAATTGGATGAACAGCATAAACTTATCATGGAGGTTTTTTAAGGACAAACTGCAGGATCTGCCATTTACACGTCAGAGAAACATTAGCATGCTGACCAAAGGCTGAACTGAGAGAATCCACCCCTATGAAATCCCTTCTCCCTGGAAAAAGCTCTACCCACTTATTTGAACTAAGCACTTGCTAGGCTTCTCGCCTTCAAGCACATCCCCAAGGGCCAAGGGTAGAAGAATCACCACAGTTTTGTCTCAATGAGCAGCTTTACACATCAGCTGCTGAACACTAAATGTTAGGAGGAACAAATCCTCGGATCTTCTTTGGTATCTGCATGGTAACTTGGATCCCTGCTAGGAACATGCTACTCATGCTGAGCATGAGTAGGCAAAGCTCATCCAAGTACTTGGGGACACTCAAAGTCTATTCATGAAGCAAGGGCAATTCTTGAAGCAAGGACAAAGCCTACATTAATGGCCTTCAACAAGCAAAATAAAGCAGAACCCTGGCAGAAATAAGATACAGATCCTGCCAGCCAGAAAGTAAGATCTGAGCACCTTACATTCTGGCACACTCTCAGGTACAGCATAGGAAAGAAGTAGAAGAGCAAATAAAAGGAAGTTCAGCCCCTAGCAAGCCACTAGCAACATGAAATATATATGATCCAGTTCTTGCAGTTCTCAGCTTTCCTTCCAAATCCTTCATTTTAAGGCAGTGGGTGCAACTTGATAGGTGAAGGAGCATATCATCTTTCTACCAGATAGAAAGCACGCAGATATATTTTCATGAAAGGAGACATTTTGGAATGGTCTTTTTGACACTGAAAACTATCTGTCTGAGAGGAAGAGACTGCAGAGGAAGGCTGTGGGACAGCCCCAAGGAACTCAGAGCCGACCCTGCAAACTGTAAATCAGCAGGCAGATGGATGGGTAGAAAGGGCTGTGAGAGGAGGACAGAGAGAAGAACAGGATAGAAATACTAGAGATTTATGATGAATGATGCTCTAAGAATAGCTTTCTTTTTAAAGGAAGCTCTTCCTGTTGTAGTGTATCCATTTAGTCTGAATATAGATTTAGACACTGGGGAAAGAGCACATACAGGACAGGCGACTCCTCAGTCAACTAAAAACAATTGTTCTAAAACTCCTACTAAACCTGCTCAATGAAATAGGCATCGGGGGAATAGTCAGTCTCTCAAACAGCTGTCAGGAGTAGTTTGGTAGAGCTGTTCCAACCTTCAGGCAGAGCCAGCATGGACTAGATGACCTAGTAAGGTCTTTTCAGCCATATTTTCTATTTTCATAATTTCTCTCCACCCCAAGAGGTCATGCAGATGAAAACATCAATTTAACTAATGCCAGATGGGAGGCAAGTTAAGCCATATGAATCTTTGCTTATTATATAATTACCCTCATTTCTTGTAGAAACATGGAAATGCTTACGGTCACTGGCTGGATATTTTGTGCATAAACAGTAAACATTTCTAGGCTGTTTATATTTTAAAGAAATTAAGCACACATGGTTTTGACCACATGGTACATTTAAGAAAAAAAAACAAGCCTAATTTTGAAGCTATGACAGGAGGTTGAAGACACCAAACTCCCACAGGAGCTCAAAATAATTCTTATTAAATGTATTCATCAACACATGGTTATAGATTTACTAGGTAGAAACTTAAAATTATTTGCATTTGGTGTTAAATACACCGAGTCCTTCATTTTCTGCAGAACTCAAGGTCATGTAATTTATCTTCAAGTAACCCCAACACATCAGCAAAGCAAACTCAGTGTTAAAATGTCCAAGTTTATGTTGCTACTGAACCAGTCCACTAAGGTAAAGGGAAGCTTCAGCATTGCACACACCAAATCATTTGCCAGAACCTACACAAGGAAACGTCATTTATACAGGTAAGAGGACCAGTGAGAAACAGTTTGTTACAGATGCAGCTCTGCAAGTCATGCTCGTACTATAAAGTTATTATCAATTAAAGATCCAGTGCAGGGATGCCGAGTTCTGAATGGAGTTGGCTGTATTTATACTTGTCCCATTAGAAAGCAGGAGTACATGTTTGCATTTGTGTAAGAATTGGCATGAAAGATTCAATTACATCCCAAACAATCTCCAGTAGCTTTGGTTACACTGTTGATTATTCAAGTAAGAAAGTACCTGGCTGACAATCTCTTTGCGAAGAGACTCAGCGACACATCCTAGCTCCCAAAACCTTCTTCCCACTGGAGACCTCCAATCCTCGGAGCTAGATGGAAGAGGCAAAGCCCAAAGAAAGGGAAGACCACCTCAACTGCAACCATCTCCTCCCCTCAGCCCACTTGACAGCTCTGAAAACAGCAGCTTTGAGCTGGAAAACAAACACAAGACTTTAGACGGCCCAAGGTTTACACAAAGCTAAAAAATACAAGCTCTAACAAGGGGCTGGACTTCCCCTTCCACAGCTTGCGATTCCCACAGAGTCATTAAAAGTCATTTCCCTGACCTGAAGAGAAGCTCTAATAGAAGTGTGGTGCACACATTGGGAGCATGCAAATCCACTTTAATTCCTTCCACTTGATGCCTTTCCCACAGCAGCAATAGATTAAATGGGTTCCCTACTTCCCCACTGCTCTGTCCTCACCCTCAYACTCTGCTAGCACAACCATCTGGACAGTCATGCAGCAAAACACGGCAGAGAACTGATCCAGGTGTAATACAATCTCCCCATGTCCTCCACCCCCACCACCCAAGAAAATCCTTCTCTGATGCACTTCACTATGTGAACTCTCAAATGTTTGCATTGGTGCAAGGCAGAAGGTGCTGACAAGGAGCAACCTAAGCAGGTAGCTCACAAACAGCCACCAGACACGTATCAGCCTCAGAGGAGCTAGTAAAAGCTAGCTATAATCTTACCTGGAGTGTGTCAGGACAGTCTGCACAGCTCTATGCACATCTCAAAGAGCTCTTCAGTGAGAGAGCTATTATAGTTTTGCTGTAAGAGGCAGAGGATTGGTAAATGCTTCATATCATGCACCCGTAACTACACACTGCATAGATGGAACGGGAAAAGGGTAGGCAGTCCCAGTCCCACTGGCTCCCCACAACCTGGATACTACAACTGCTCTGCTGAGCAATTGTCCCCATTACAAGTCACTGACTTCACCTGGTTGAGGCAGCAGTGAAATCAGGACACACGTGACAATGTGAAATAAAGATTCTGCACGCACATCTGATGAGCTGGAAAGTCTGCAGGATTGTCATGAGATTAGACCCCATGCCACAGATGCCCATTTTGAGAACAGCCCCTCCAGAGGCCATCAAATCTAGCTCTGGCACAGCCTCCAGCTGAAGTGTGCTCTCCCTGAAGAAACCCAAGACTTAGTGACCTCAAATGATCCTGCTATATTTGTAAAAACGCATGTGAGGAGACGTCCTCCAACAGCCCTGCGACTTTGATGGACTCAGGAAAGGCAGCACACATCTTGTCAAGCTTCCAGCTGGAACACGGTTAAGACTTAAACCACCAGACAAGTTCCCTAAAAGACAGGAGAAAGGAGTCAGCCTCTCCAGTGTAAGAAACGGGGCTCCTTCAAAACCAAGGACCTGGACCCACAGTCCCAGAGCCAAATGCATCCAAAGAGAAACCATGCCTCCAGTGGGTACAGCAGAACCTTACAAGCTATTCACAGACCAACATTTCAAACTGTTACAAAGCTCCTCAGACTCTCACTTCTTTGGCTTCACAATGCACTGCAAAAATGCTAGATGGGCAAACTATCTTTGCCAGTAGAAAAAACACCGTTTCTCCCGAGCTGGCCCTCAGAGACTGCCAGGACAACTAGGAAACCTGGCAGTGCACTGACTGGTTGAGAAAAGTCATGTACTATAGGGAGAGGAAGGCTGGCTGGGAATGGCCTCAAGACACCCTAACTGTGAAACTGCACTCGCAGGTGAACTAACAAGAGACCACACTGCTCCACGGAAGGGCAGCCCTGACCACCTGGCTGTGTGTTCCTGCCTCTGATCCAAGTCAACACAGCAAAGCCAGACTAGCTGGTAAGAAGMAGCAGCTGGGCTGTGCACTGCACACATGCCTTTCCTTCCACAAGAAGCAGTGTGTCCGTGCAGGTTCCTCTCATAGTGCAGCCTGGCAAACAGCTGCAAGAAGGGGAATTGCAGTGGCATAAAATCCTACAAGAGCTGTTCCAAGACAAGTCATTGCCAAACTAAGATATCACTGCTTTAATGAGAACGTCCAACAAACCAACACACTCGGGACCAATGCTCTTCTCCCAGGAGACRTCATCAAAACTAAAGACAAAGAAATCCAAAACCTAAAGACTTGCATTAGAATAATGCTAAGTTCAGACTCGCACTGTAAAAATCCTCATCTGCAGTTCCTCATCCTCTTCCAGGACAGGCATGTTTCTTTACACAAATCTCCCACAAAACAGCCTAAGGCATATCAGCATATTTGTCTTGTCCCGTGACACCTCTAGCCCTGTCCCCTAACAGGCAAAAACCCTGCGCCGCTTGCTGAATGTGCCACTTTACCTGGGGTGACGGTGCCACCGCAAGTGATCTAATCCACCCGACGGCGCAGACGCCACCAGCTCCGCACAGCCTACATGCTCCAGCCTTCGCAGTTGTTCTCGCTGACCGCTGGCAGCTGTGCGCCTCCCGCGGAGGATAAGCCTAGCCGGCCACAGGAATGGTACACTGCCAGCTTGCCACAAAAAGGGCAAGAGGTGAGCACAGGCAATTCCCCATTGCAATGCACTGCAGCAGAAGCCAGGGTGCATCAGGGATCCCTCGCACAGGACAGTGCAGATGTGATACCCATGGACGCTGCATGCTTTAGCYTTTGTCGGTCTCTCGGAGGCTGGGGTAATATCTGCATTAACCATGTTCCACAGGCAGTGGATTTTCCTCTCAGCAGAAAGCGGATACAGGCTTACATAGACTATATATAGATAAAACTTCCTAAGAATCTCTTTACGGGGGTTCTTCTCTGGTCTATATCAAGATCTGGCCTAGTGCCTGTTGGGGAATACACACAAGGCAAGCCTATGTGCAAACTGCAAAGTGTTTTGGCTATTAATGAGGGCCCTGCACCAGAAACCCTTGAAACACAGACCAGAACCCACATTAAGAGCTCAGTGGTTTTCCCACATCTCCCTCTGCGGCCCTCCGCAGGTTTTCCCGCAGAGGTGAGGATCTCTTTAGAAATCTCTCTCCTACACAGAAAATTTACCAGCAGTGAAAAGCACCTCCAACTCCTCACACCACAGTAGCTTTGCAGGGGAAAAAAAAAGAGCAAGAAAGGATTTTTGAACTGTCAAGCTAAACAGAGCAAAAGGATCTGACAGAAGGAGATGGCACCTTTCTTTATAAGATGTTTAACAACAAAAGATATTCTTCTGAGCAGTGAAAATATATCACCCTGCACACAGACACACACTTGATTCTCCCACACCATCCTCACACCTTGACTGCAACTTCCACCTCCCCCCAGCCCAAGCAACACACACTTAAGAACAATGATCCTGGCTCATCTTGTTTGCTCCTTTTTTTTCCTTTTTCAAAGAGAAGGAATTATCTCTTCTAAGCCCAGAATAATCTGCAGGTTCTGCAGGTTTTGGTTAAACACCAACGATCCCTCTTCCCTACTCCCTTCCACTTACATCCTACAGGCTCCAGTGAGCACCTGACTGCCCCAAAAAAGTGAATGAACAGGGGAGGGGAGTCAGTTTATCTTTAGATCAAGCTAGAGCTTGACGGGGGGGTCCCACACATCTTAGAGCAGAGGGGAAACGGTGGCTACACTACCACCTCCCATCAGCAATCCAGTGATCATGTTATCTATTTGATTTTAATATAGGTTGGACGAGACACCGCTGGAAGCGAGGTAGGTTGATTATAAAAAGCTTTCAGTGTCCTGCTACTGTTCTCTGTCCAAATGGCATATGCCATCCTCGGGGGCATTTCCCAGCATGCTCAGATGTCTAAGAGACAAATAGTTAACTCTCCAAACCAGAGCAGAGACTGTGGATGAGCAGCACAGTGCACATCACATCAAAGTTGATATTTCATGCTAATCTTTCTGCTTACAGGACAACAAATCCTATTTTCCTTGACAATTCTTCTGAAGTAAGATCTGAGCAATAATGCAGATTTCAAACTCTGTTGAAATAGCAGTAAGCCAAACACTCTGCTTTTAGCACAAAAACTTCCAAGAACAGCCACTACGGAGCTCAGGCAGACAGCAGCTTCCACRAGGCATGCAGCCTCCAAGAGCTGAACTCAAACAGGTGCCCCTTTAGGTGCAATGGCTACTGCACATCTCTCTGAGCTAGCCAAATTTCAGGGTGCCTGTCAATACACTTTCTGGCTTGCAGACCCCCCCTCTACTTTATATGTACGAGAGTCTCCACCAAGCAAGTGCCACTGCACACAAGCTGCTCTGATTTTTACTCCTCACCTTAAATTTTATATTGTTTTCCTGCAGGAGTAGGAGAACCCCAACATTTGAGTTTCTGATCAAAAATAGTTAGTGCCCTGCAAGAAATAGCACTTGAAGCCAGACTGGCCTACAGACTTGCAACCACTGGTTGAGAAGAGAAGAAAGAAGCAGGCCACCTCACAAGTAAGGCATAGCTTGTGACAAGTGACACAGCCACCCAAYGCACATCAAGAAAGGCTGAAGTGGTTCTAGAGGAGGAAACAGGTTCCAGACTCCAGTGTGCACGAAGACAGCCCACACATCTATTTTTCCAAACACAAGGACTGTGTGTCCTCCTTTCCCCAGGTTCAGATTCACACGGCAGATTTGCAGAGCCTCTCCTCTAGTTCCGCTCACCCATGAACAGGGTCTGTACGTGCCATAGTCATAGGACAATCATAGTTTTTGAGGAATCCCTTCTCCCGGAGTGCTGGCTGTTGCATGCTTATCAGAGAGCTCTCTCAGCAATTCACCGTTTTAAACAAACGAGTGTTAGCCAGGATCCACTCTCTCCTTGTGAAGCTGGCTGCATGCCCTGCCAGCCTCCACATCACTGTACAGTACTGTAATCCAATTAAACCTCACCATGAGAAGAGCTTCACACTATCACATTCAATTAGGCACTTAAGCCTCTTATCATCTGCACGTTAGGATCCATTTGAGCTAAAACTCCTGTAGCACTGTTTGAAAGGTGGCATTCTTCAACCGAGCACAGGCACACACATATGTCTATTCTGGGGCCACAGGAAGATCATACAGGTTAGGAAGTTAGTATCGTTGACTTACAGGTAGCTAAAAACACAGGAAAAATAAAAACAAGCGACCAGTTCCTGTCTGCTCACAGCTACACACTGAGGGCCCCTGCTCCCACTCTTCCTTCTGCTCCCTGACTTCCCATGGAAATGGAGCAGGTCTGAAGGAACACAAGAGGCCCAGAGGAATTTCTCTGTCTTTAGTAAGGCAATGGAAAGATGAAGCCTAATGGAGGGCCTGGCAGTACAGAGCCATTTGGCAGCTGGCCACCAATTCCATAGGAAATACCCTCCCTAGAAGGTCACCATAACGGTGGCAAAATTTGGCCCAAAAGAATTAGAAAAAGCTGCCAAGATGTGACGCAAATAAAGCCAGCGAGCAGGCCAGCTTCCTGTGCAAGGCCAAAACACGAAGTGCTCTYGGAAAAAGAAAGATTAAGGGTTGCAAAGGAACATAATGGCCTCTTGTAAGAGCCGGGTTGTTGCTTTTCTTTTTTGGCAGAAGAGAGGGATGTTTTGTGGCTGTTTGATTAATCTATTATGCAAATCATTTCATAAGCTAATTTGATACAGCCACAAGCTTGACACAGAAATCATCTGCACACTCAGAGCCGATGAAAGGTGGAATATCAACAGCTCCATTCAACAGAGCTTTTATTTCCTGGACAGCAGCAGGGTCGCCTCCTCCCACGCAGGGCTGCAGGAACACRAGCCAGACCTGCCAGGGAACACAAAGGCAAGAGTCCCTGCAGCTCTGTCACAGTTATCCAGGAAAGGGGGTGCAAAATCTTCAGTGCTGAGGCCTGATATCCACTGCCACAGTCAAATGCTGAGCTGCTSCAGGCTGCATAAGCAGACCCATGGCCCAGGAGCAACAGCGTCATCGCTCAGCCCTCCCATCCCAGCGCACCAAGAGCCACCCGGCAGGAATTCAGCTCATGCTTCTGCCAGCTCGGACTCCTAGGCCCAAGGGCATGCTACGCTTCCACCCCAGCACGGCGCAGCCCTTCCCAGGGCAGCCTTCCCTCAGGACTGGGGTGTTGGGTTGCTCTGTGGGCTCACCCTCTGCAATACATTTGTGAGGACCTGCACAACGTGGCACAGAGCAAGCAAGGGCGCAGAGTGACCGCACAACAGCTACCTGTAACAGCAGTCCTGGGGCACCTCTGCTTGGTGGAAGAAAACAGGCCCCTCTTTTCCTTCCACTCCCAACAACCTTCTGCCAGATGAAAACCACACACAATCCCATCCAGAGATCCTTCGCTAGCAGCTTTGAGATTTTAAAACTTTTTCAGAACTACCCCTGACATTCATAAGCTTACCCGTACATCAGCTACATGCTGATGTGCTGAAGACGACTCAAAATAGGACTAACTGGAAGTTCAACTCTGGTAAACCACTGAGCTTCTAGAAAGCAGGGTTTTTTCCACTGAATTCAAGAGTCCCAGTTATTCGGTTGTATTGTACAACATGACAAGCTCAGTAACTGCTCTGGGAGGACTTTCACTGAACACYGGGAGCACCAAGGGATCACTTGATCTTGCCCACAGTAATGTTAATTCAGTCTTGTTCTCTTTCATGAAGACTAAACACAGGCAGAGGGGAAACAGGATTAACTAGTTCTAAAAGGGGTTGTTTCTGGCCACTGTACTTTACCCCAACRTTTCATCCCCAATACTCAGTTTTGGATGCTTTCCTCATGCACCTCAAACATTTAACATAGTTTTATTTAGCAATTTTTTTAAAGCCTATCCTGTGCGCTTATTTTTATTCCAGTTTCCCTTAGTGGTAAAATGTTAGGCATTACACACTATTCAAACAAAGTCAAAACAAAGCCTCTAAGTAAGCACTTGTGAGACGTACGTAGTCATCTGAGTAATTAGACATTTCCCTCGTTCCAAATGTACCAAAAAACTACAGCCAGTTCCAGATGAACACGTCAGCAGTTATCCTAACAAACAAGAGTTCTCGTTYCTAAATGTCAGCATACCAATGAATCAGAAGATTAAGATGCATTTAAATCAACATCTCTTCCTACCTGAATTAATCAGTGATTTTAATTACTCATTTATGTAGCATCACCTGATCATACTCATTCCTGTAGCAATTTGTGCACCTCTCTCTGCCAACATGGCCCATTCTCGCCATTGCTTGAGCCAGGCCAGAAAGCACACGCACTTACCAGCCAAACGAAATTCCAGTCTCCAGCGTAGGCACACATCCTTCGTACCAAGAAACAAAGCCTCTCCCTTCTGAAGGCATTYGCTGCAACCCCGCATGGAGAACAGCCAGCCATGCATGCCATGCAAGTCACAACCACGTCAGTGCTCTGCTGGGAAAGGGAGYGTACACCACATGGGGGTGCAGACATGCAGATTGCTAGACTGGCTCCGTGCCCCAGCAGGTCCCGCAAAGCTTGAATGCAGCTCCACAAGACGCAGCAGGTTGATCCAAGAGTTTGGTGCTGTTGAGCAGGAGGTCCCAGTCCTCGCTGTGTACCTCCTGGTCACACATCCGAGCTGTTAACCCTACATGCTCTGGCATTCAGACCCCTCTGCAAGCCACTGCAGCTCATTAACCCACAGGAAGCTGATAGTGAGACAGATCATCCTGAGAAGATGGGAGCTGACACAGGGAGAGRAGCACACAGCCTGGGGCACTAACAAACTGTTAGGATCATCTCAGCTGCTGTGAATCCACAGCCTCACCCCACTCATTTTCCATTGCCCTGGGAATGTCCTCACCAGGGCTGGTACAAGAGCCCCCACCCCATGGAGCCATCCCACAGCCTGCAGAGCAGTCACATCCCTGCAGGAAGAACCTCCTGTTCAAGTCAAGGGGACGCACTTGGATTCTCTTCAGGCTTCCTCACCCAACAGGCAAGCTACAGAGGCAAGCTGGCATGTGAGATGCTCAGGCAGTACCCGATAAACAACCTCTGATTTCCAGCATAGCCTTTTTCCAGCTCTGTTAAATGGGCTTCCTTGGTATCTCCCAGGGACATCAGCTCACATTTGCTCCATGTGCAGTTCTGCCCCCATATACTCAACTTTACAGTTCAAGGTTTAAAATGAACATTGTCAACTACATGACAAGTAAGGCAGGAAGCAAAGCAAAACCCACTCCGAATGGGAGCACCAATCCTGGCTGTCTCTCATTCCAGCAGACCCCTTTCAATCAAAGCTTTCTCCCTAGACTACTCTTTTCCTATAAAGAGCCTCTCCACGGTTCCCACWGCTATCTCCTCATGAGGTTCCCTGTAAGACAGGACAGTACTGTGTTCTGCCATAGCTTCTTCAAGAGAGCTTGGAGGAGGGGATAAAAAAAAAACAAAACAAAAAAGCAAAAACACACTACGGAATAATTCCTATTTTTCAGTGTGGAGAAGCTGAGGAAAAAGGTTTAGTCCTCTTACAATTAGGCTGTGAGGACATCATTCTTGGTTTTCACAGGTGTGTGTCCTTCCACAAAGGAAAGCATTTCAACGCACAAAAGTGAGAAAAAGGTAGGCATATCCCTTCTTGTATGCAGCAGTYACACCCAGATAGTAAAAGTTTGAGTCACATTTCTGGGATGACTAAAAGAAAGGACTTGCATTTCAGAAACACTTCTGTACACCAGAAGAAGAGCCRTGCCCATGACTCTCAGACATCTGGAAAGACAGAGCTAGCTGAGGTTAATCACCCAGAAAGGCARCATTGCCTGGCCCAGCACATGGATGGACAGAGCATCCTGCCTCGCTGGGCTATTATGGTCACTAACACTCCTGGAAAACCTGCGTACAACAGTTGTTTGCCAGGTTTTTTTGTTTTTGTTTTTTTATGGCTGCCATCACCAGAAGAATAAACACATGTCAAAGACACATTAGATGGTTTCTTCAATGGGCAGAAGAGAAAGGGAGACCAGCACCAGTGCAAAACACCACCTAGGCTTGTAGCTCATACAAAGCACATTGCTGCAGAATAATGTTACAGCTCTTCACCATTATTCTTCCTCAGGTTACACACAGCCTTTTCCACACAAGAAAGCTCTGCAGAGGCACCAAGAGAGCTTTCCAGATTTTACTGAAGACCCCCAAGCTGAATGAACTTCCAATAAATYGAACCCCAAGGGAGACCCTGTTGAAAAGCAGTGTTTTAGCGAACAGTCCATTTCTCAGCCATCATTTGGAAAGCACACACCACATCTGCATGAGGACCCACGCAATTCAGGGCTTCCTACCRGCCACACAGTAAAACCCACCAGAAGTCCTTTGCCTTCAGTTCCCTTTACTGGCAAGCTCTGTCCACACAAACATCCCAAAACACATCACATTCCCCAAGATACGGTAAAGAGAAATAACAACAGTAACTCAGACCCAGGACTGTAATGGATCAGTACAGGCACAGCTTGCTTCAGGCACTGCTCCTACCCAGGCCCTCCTGCTCCAACCCACCGTATGAGAAATGGTTTAGAAATAGGTAAGATTTATCACACCAAAAAAAAGGAAGGAAGCAACACTTCCTCCCCAAACACACATCCCTGTTCCGCATATCCTCTGACTTTCCACCAGGTTCAAACTTCTCCTCAACCACAGAGGCCTGTCCTGTCAACAGACTCAGAGGGGAACTCGTAACTGGTGGAAATCTCAGAAGACACCAAGGCAGTTCCACACTACCTGACCACTCTCCTTTCATGTCCCAATAGCTGTGTGCCTGAACAATATGCTCATTTTGAATATTGTTTCTCCTGCAGAACAGTTTTCTTCCCAATCTCTCTGTCTTTAACATCTTAAACACCCTTGTGTCCCAGGAAAATTATTGCAATGTGAACTTAAAATACAGAGGCAGTAGTGTAACTTAGAGGTTTTCAAACTCCTGCCTCCTCCGATATATTTTTGTGCAAAGCCTATAATAAAATGCAAAGCAACAACCTGATGTAGCATCACAAGACACAGTGTTAAATAGTTAGAAACAGCAGAATTTAGCATCCAGACTTTGCACGCCCCCCGCTACTACAGAATTCACTGTTTGCCCAGCACATGCAGCATAGCACACACATTACCGTACAATCAGACTAACGTCTCTCCGAAAGCTGCAATGCCATCTGCTTCTGACTTAATTTTAGATTAACAAAACACTTGGCGCACGCACAGCTACAGTTGCAGACCTGCCAYACACTGCACCCTTACAAAGGGACTCTCGCGCGCAGGGAAGGTGTCCGCACAGCCCATGCGGAGCAGTCCACATCCCGCTGGGCTGAGAAAAGGCCTGGTCATTCTGTCACTAGTGGTGGACGTGACAGCTCTATGTCCGCTTATCCTCCTGGGTTCCAGGAGAAAAGGTCATCCAGGAGCAGCGAGCAAAGGTGATAGCAATAAGAGGGATGAGACTAGAGGGGCCCACCATCACACCTGAACTCTCTTACTTAAGAGCTACGTTCCCAGCAGGTCCCAATTGCCCCACTCCTCTCACCACTGTCTCAGGCCGTAGGGTTGCAACCCAACCGTTTCCACCAGCCCCTGCTTCACAGCTTGCCTCAAGGACTCCAAGCTTTCCCCCTTGAACTCCAGTTCTGCCTCACCTGCAGAGATATCCACATTTCCTTTGCATCACCCAGATTCCTCCAGGCCCCTGACCAGCTGCCAGCAACCTGCTGCCTACCTGACCCAAAGACACTTCAGCAGCCAGGATGCCACCTCCATGCCCCACTACACACWAAGGCAGGGCCAGTATCCTTATGCTGCATAGTTCCAGTCACATACAGATTCACAAACAAGCAAGCTGTGTCGTGAGCTAGTTTTCATATCTGCAAGTATCAGCATAAATGATAACGGAGAACCGAAAGTCCTTGACAGCTACGGACATTTGTTTTTTCTTTTAATAACCACCATTGTGGRGTTGGATGCGATAGAAACCCAACTACGTTCCTGTAGTCAGGATGCAATGGAGAGAACAGTTTTCAAAACAGTGTTACAAGAGAGCTTATGTTGTCCTCCGCACACCACCAGAACCAATGGGTGGAGACGCTTTCCCTGAAAGGTTGTGAATACTTCACATGAACCAAAAGCTTGCGCGAAAATCAAAAGTGCACCAGCTATTCCACCACCTCCTTCCATAAAGGCTCTCCTTCCGCAGCAAAGGGACTCCTTGAAAAGGGACCCGTGCCGCTTGGTGCCAGTCCCCTTCCGAGACCACTCACTGCAGGAAAGAAGGGCTAAACAAGGCACAAGCAGAGAAAGTTGCTGCACAACAGATACTCCAAGGTGCTGCCAGGACAGATAAGCTGTTACAAAGCAAGATCCTCCGCAATTGCAGGGCTCAGGTTTTCTCCTGCCCCACGCTATCTTCCTGCCCATGTTGTCAAAGCACTGCTACCCTGGGGAACGTTTAACAGAGATAGTTACCAGTCCCATGAGCAAAATGCAAGCCCTGCGAGACAGGGGACACAGCCGCTGAGTCTAACGCGCTGCCTGGATGGCACAAAAGATAAGAGGGGGTTGAGGGGTTTATGGGCTTTATGCTGCTGCCAGGTCAGGCTGGAGGCCCCGCTCCCTTATTGTTCGCCTGCCGCGTCCCCACGGGACAAGAGCAGCACTGCAAGGATTCATCTGGGGCACGCTGCAATCCCAGCTGCGGCTGCTCCGGGCAGGCACAATAAGGSCAAATCTCACAGCACGCAGCGGGGATCTTCCCCCCGGACGGGCTACGGGAGCGCGGCAGGCACGGCGCCCGCGCAGCCCGAGCCGAGCGGAGCCGCCGGAGCGGGCGGGAAGCGGGGAAGCGGAGCGACGCCGCCCGCGGC
>NW_020451094.1:695674-711565 GCF_003343035.1 Apteryx rowi | reverse complement strand
GTGCCGCCGCGGGGGCCCCTGCTCCTGCTGCCGCCCGGCGTCGCGGGGCGGCTCGGGCCGCGGCTGTCCCGCGGAGCCCCCGCCGCCCCCCCAGCCTGCCCTCCCCTCTCAGTCAGGCCGCGACCTGCAGCAGTACCAGAGCCAGGCGAAGCAGCTGTTCCGCAAGCTGAACGAGCAGTCCCCCACGCGGTGCACTCTCGAAGCCGGCGCCATGGCCTTCCAGTGAGTACCCCGCGGCGGGGCGGACCCGAGCGGAGCGGAGCGGAGCGGCCCCGCCACCCGGGAGCTTCTGGGGCGGCCTGGGGGCCCCKTAGCGGCTGGGCCGTCCGAGGGGGGGGCGCCGTTCCCCTGCCTGCCCTGCCAGCTGCAATACAGCAGATGCTGTAAGGGAGCAGTGTCTAAGTGGTTCCTCGCTGGCGTTGCTTTCTGGCACCTGCTCTTCATTCCGTTTCTTAGTTCTGCCTTTGCTGTAGGTTGTGTAGATTCTGTTTCACTTAAGCCTTCTTTGTGGGTTTGCCCCCTCCYGTACCTCTCTTTACCTCTTGTGGATTTCCTGTAGCTTTGGTGTCTTTCCTTCTTTCAAAAGAGAAGTGCTCGCTAAAAGCAGGCTGGCACCACCACTGCGAGCTCTTCCTGCACAAGGCTCCCTTCTCTGCATATCCCACAAGGGTGTACTTTTTCATGCATTAATTCTACGTGCGGAAACACACGCAGCTTTGCTGTTTGTTTRTTGTTGTTATTTTTTACTTATTTTATTTCTTTAATAGCTGATAAGCTCCTCCTCCCTCTCCCCCCCCCCCAATTTTTATTCAGTTGCATTGCTGCCAAATGTGTTGGTTACATTTAATTCATCTCCTAAACTATCTGAAAACTCATAGCTTAGGAACATCTTTGGCTTTTTCCAGTAACACATAAATAAGGGAATTTGAATATAAAGAAATGAAAACTTACAGCAAAAGTGGGTCAGATATCTTTGACTGCTAATGAATAGAAAGGGGTCTGTGAGTGAAAGTAAAAAGAGGAAGAATTCACAGCCAATGAAAGCAATAAGAGCAGGCAAGCTTGTATTTGAGAAAAGGAAATGCTTCTTTACCGTGGCATGTAATTACTTAACAGACAAATTGCTGGAGAATTTAATCAAGGCCAAGATCTTGTCAAGAATCAGAATTATGCTATTAGCAGAAATAATTATGTTATAAAAACAAGTCTATATGAGATCAGCAAGGCAGAGTTGTGCAAATTTCTTTTGCCAGTGACATGCAAAGCTTCACTACACTTAGCACTTCTGCTGCCTCCACAGCAGCAAAATCCCTCCCAGTTCCCAAGCCCCGGTGAGCAGGGGCACGTTTGTGGTTGAGTGAGTGGGAGACAGCCTTCGAATCCAGGGCAAGGCATGAGTTTAGGACTCTGATTCTATAACAAGGGCCCTTTAACAACTCTCGTGCCCTGACCCTTACATGTTCAGAGACTCAGTGACATGAAAAGACAAGAACAGAAGCTTTTGGAAGGGCTATAGGCCACCTCTGGGGCAAAARCCCTGACATTTTGAGGCGAATGTTTCTTGTGGTTGGCTTACATATGATCAACTATTACAAGATTTCTTTTTTTTYYTTTTYYTTTTTTTTTCCCCCTCCCCTGGCTTCTGGTTGTCTTTGATAGTAGGGACGTATAGTGGGTCAGATGGGGCACTGATTCAAATAGTCCAGCTGCTCCTATCTGCTGGTGCGGTTTGGGCATTGTTCCCAGAGTTAACTGCGGAGTGCTGCTCAGCGTCTTCTAGAAAGCTATCAGGTTTTTTTAAATGTTTCCCTGGCACTGCACTGTCACTTGTGTCCTTGGGTATCAGTCTGACTATGGGGGCCTTGGGAAAGAGCCTTTGTAGATCCTAGTGAATCCCTTGCTGTGTTGCTTCTGATACTGCTAGAACAGTGTCCAGGAAGGCTGTTCTGGTTGTGCTGCCCAGGAAACCGGAACCTCTTACCAGTGGCTTTAACATCACCAGGTCTGATAAGCCAGGGTAATTTGGGCAGGTTCATGTTTTGATAGCAGGCTCCAAAAAACAACAAGGTTGTACAGCTGGCTGAGCAGGGGGGAAAGGAGCATCTCCCCTCTGTACTGAGTCAGCCCACAGGCAACTGACAGCTGCAAAGCACTCAAATGATAGCTCTTTTAAGAGAGGACATTAAGGCAGGACCTATGTGAAAAGAAGACAACTTTCAGCTCAGAAAAAAATATCTCCTGTGATAATACTACAGGAAGGAGGAAAAGAGAGGGAGAAGTTTGAGACTTAGTCTAAAATAATGCTGACTGATGACTGTGATGCTGGTTAACACAGCAYATCTTCTTTTCTGCCAAATCAGAGCTCTGGCTGCTGAGGGCAGCATAACCCAGGACAGAGCGTTTTGTGGTGCAAAACGTAAAAGTGTGGCTAAGGATATTGCTGAACTTGCTGAAGTGTTGCTGAACATTTTTTAGCTTGATCAGTTCAGAGAGAAGTCTCATTTTTGATGAAATGTGAAGCTCAAACTAAGACTGCTGAAGCAAGTTCTGTTGAATGTAATGTTCAGATTTCAGATCTGGAAGCTGTGCTACCCTTTCAGTTGCAGTACTTAGCGCACATGGCCATGCAGGTACAGAAGCACCTATGTAGTAGTCTGCTGTGCTGTCAGTCATTAGTTGACCTTTGGCTGGTTAATGGTGTGTGCTGCTAACCCATCATGCTGAAAACAACCCTTGGCCTTTGCCACTGATACCGGCTATAAGGATTAAGCTTTTCTGCTTCAAAAAGGTCCAAAATAAATATAAGAAATCTAGCAGCTAAAGTTGGCGTGTGGAAATCTGGAGTACAGTTGTAAGTGGCAAACTGCAATGTCTGCCCCTTGTGTGCATACATTGCCAAGCAGTCTGCGTAATCAGATGTTGTGTTAAAGCTCAGAAGTATGCACGCAGTGTGAAACGGAGAAATCCAGCTGTGCAGGAACTCTGTTTTGATGTTTCACTGAGGTTGACAAAACTGTGTTTCAGTCCAGGGCAGAATGTGGTGTGCTTGCTGTCTGCACTGCTGGCAGATTAATGTTAAATCCAAGACATCTAATATCACATTGGGGAAAAGCAAGTTGGGAAATCCAGCTGAAGAGCTCCAGGCAGGACCAGCTGGCCTGAACAGAGATAACACAGCTGTACCGACAGAAGATGTTCCTTAGACTGCTCTCTCGAGCATGCTGCTCCGGCTCTCGGGGAACACTGTTGCTATCTGACACAAGTTTTGTTTATTTCAAAAGACCTTTTCTGTTCATGACTGTGGCTAAATCAAGCTCCAAGTGATGATCTAGGGAAAACCTGAGCTGTCAAAGAGGTCTTTGAGGGTGAGGGAGCAACCGAGGCATGAGATGTACTGTAGAACTAATGTTAGATTGCAGTCCAAGCTGAGGGACATGAAAAGGAGATAAAAACATGCGCTTGCACAGATGCCCTTGCATAATGGATTATAACTGAAGCGTCTTGCTTCTGGGTGGGGTGGGTCAGTTGTTATTTGAAGTGTGGCAAGGTTTGCACCCAGGCCATAGAGACAATAGAAAGGAATAATCCTGAGCCCCAAAACTACGAGTTGAGGATGCTTAATTCRAAGGATTCGGATTTTTCGTGGATAGCTGCAAACACAGTGGGAAGGAGGAGGAAGTTGTTTTATAGGCTTAATGCATCTATTAACCAAATTTTTTAAGCCATTTAGTTAACTTCAGTRGCCTTATAACTGGGTTAGTTTTCTAATACACTGTTAATCTGCATGCTAATTGGACTGCCGCTTAATGATATTATGCGGAGAGGCAGAGGAAGGTAATATAAAAGTAGTATTTAATTCCCCCCGATAATAAACATTCTAAGTGTATCCAGGACTATCTGCCTTCTCCGCTACCTTAGTTCTAGTAGAAATATTGCTCCCTTTGTTTCTGTATTGGCCAAATAAGGAGGAAAACATAGTAGGGAATGCAGAACAGTAGACAGTTGTAGTGAAGTCTAAATAACTGCTTTTCTGTCTAGCCAGGTCTAAATCTCAAGATTGGCTCCACTTTATTAGTTATTTCAGGAGGCTTTTTACTTGAATTRTAATGAAAAGCCCCTATTCTCAAGTGCTGACAGAGACACTGGAACTTGCCCTGAAACAAGGTCAGGACTAAGCCTCTGAGAACAAATAAGAATTAGATGCAGTAGGGAATGGGGGTGGGGAGGAGGGCGAGAACTGGACCTCTGCACATTCAGCTGCAGAACAACCCAAACAGCATTCAACAGTAACAGCAGCTCCTGGTTCAACATCAGTTCTTAGGCTACTGACATCGCAGCCCAAGAGCTGGTAGCACAGTCGTGCTTGGATGCTGCAAATCTGCAGGCAAAGTCATCAGATCCCACCTAGCGCTGATATTTTTCCCCAGCTGCCTTTGAGGTCATGCACATGAATAGCAACACCCCACCAACAGGCTGGTGTTGGGGAGGAAGGGGACACCCAGCCCTCCAAACTGGAAAGTGGGAGCTGGTGGCCACTGGGTGGCTTGTCAGGGGGTTAGCACCCTGAGATCAAATTCCTTTGTGTGCCCTAACCTCGAGGCCTGCTGTCTGTGAAGTTTGGGTACCCAGTTGTGTTGTCTGCTCTTAGAGCTGTGCTCGGTCACCTTTTCTCCCTACTCTGCTGGCAAGCTTTCTTGTGCTTCCCTCCTCCTGATTGCAGAAGGCCCGGAAGGAGTGAGGGTGTCCTCCCTTTTCTAATCCAAAATCAGCAGTTTTGTTGCAGGTGTGTGTGTGTGTATATATATATATATATATAAAAATAAAAGTGTGTGTGTGTATATATTTTAAGCTAGTGATACTCACAGGCCAACTTTTGTTCCAGTGAAGTCAATGTTGAGGACCTCTAGAGTGAGTACAGGGTCTGAGGCTACATGAAAACCCATTTTATGTGAAGAAAAAGGAAACTATTACATTGTAGAAAAGTTTACATCTGAGCCAGAGACTGGAAACTGGAACTCTCTCTTGGAGTCGTCTCTCATTGCCTTGATAGCATTTCCCTGAGAATCTTGATGTTAGGCTGAAATAACTGTCCCAGGGGAATGGTTCAGTGGAGTGGTACGTGCTAGAATTAGTTACAGTACGCAGATGACAGCAGGGTTTTACCAATGCCAGCTAAGTTCTTGGCTTAAGAAAGCTGTGCTAATAAGCTCATTTCACTGACTCCTAAGGGAATGAAGGAGTCTTGCTCCCTGTTAAGGTACCCGGTTGTAGYGTGCAGCATGATCACTCTGCGTGCTTTAGGGGCAAGCCCTCTTAATTTTGAGTGGCTGCCAGCTGCCTCTTCCATTAATCTATATGTGAAGGTCCTTAGGTAGGAGGGGAGATGATGATCCCAGAGGTACCCCAGTGCATAGAAAAAGAGCTCTTCAGTTCCTTCTCACCATGCTGAATCAGAGAAATGTATTAAATCATTTGTCCTGTGTGATACTATCCTATGCTTCTAGGCATAATACAAGCAATAGCAGACCTGAACCTGATGTTCCATCTGTCTCCTCAAAGGAGGAAGAGTATGAAGGGTTGTATTTGATAGGATTGGTTCAAAACTGATTGATTAATGCTCTGTCTGCTGTTCTTCTAGCTACATCATTGAGAAAGGGGTGTGTTACCTGGTCCTATGTGAAGCTGCGTTCCCCAAGAAACTGGCTTTTGCATATCTGGAGGATTTGCATTCGGAGTTTGATGAGCAACATGGCAAGAGGGTGCCAACGGTCTCCAGGCCCTATTCCTTCATTGAATTTGGTGAGGTCCCTCTCCCTGGGGCTAGTTAGGAAACTTCTTGGAGGGGTGGGAACRGGAAGCCAAGGGATCCTCTCCAGCTTGGCCTGTGGAATTGCCACTTCAGCTTCTTTTTGGCGCTACAAAAATGGATGTTTTGAGCAGGGAATACTTGCAAGTAGAGAAATGGTAGGAAAATGGTAAATGTCCTTTGATTCAGTTTTCCTATTTTAAGCCTCTTGGCTTCTCTCCAGTGAAYGTTTGTGCGCAGTCTGTTGGCTGTCTCAACAATGCTTCTATTTCTCTGGCAGCCAGACTGCTCTCTGCGAGGCGAGCGTTCTCTCCACACTGCATCCAAAGGAGATGGTGTGGAGCTAACAGGTGTTAGTAGGGCTTTTTCGGTACAGCACCCTTGATGAAAGGGAGTGGGATGCAAAGTGTGGGGGAGCCAATATCCACTAGGGTGCTGGAGAAGGAAGGAGAACTCTGGATCTRTTGATTCTGGATCTGTTGGCCATCCGGCAGCAAGGTCTCTCAGCCATCCTGCCTTGCTGTTAGCCTGAGGTCCCTCCGTGCTGGCCTGGTGGGGCAGGTTCTGCAGAGCAGTGTAATAAGGAGCCCAAAGAACTATCTTGTGCTGTATTACTCCAGTTGTTCCCATTTACAGTGAAAGAAGAATTAGGCTAAATCTGAATGGTTTCTCACCCCACACACCCTTTTGCCTCAGTATTTGAGGGTGCATATTGAGGATGCATTTCTATGAACATTGTTAACCAGAAACCCTGGAGCTGTTTCGCAGCGCACCCCTGATGTCTACCAGACCACTCGCTGGAAGTCCTCTCCAGTTGATGGTGGGGGGTGCCTCAGTTGAAGAGGGGTGTAGGCTAAGCCAGAGACAATTTGGTTCCTGTGCTTGGCAAAGCAAGCAGTGAGGGGAAATCCACTTTTCCACTGACAGCCACCTCTTGTTCCAGACACCTACATCCAGAAAACCAAGAAACTCTACATTGACAGCCGGGCAAGGAGGAACCTGGGTTCCATCAACACAGAGCTGCAGGATGTGCAGAGAATTATGGTGGCCAACATCGAGGAAGTCTTACAGCGAGGAGAGGCACTCTCAGGTACGGAGAATGGCTGCCGTTTGGAATACAGTTCCTTGTCCTGTTGGTCAGCTGAGCAGGCAGAGCATACCTGAGGGAAGGATTTGCTAATCCCTGAGCCTCCTGAGATTGACTCAATGGAGTCAATGGGTATTTGATTTTAATCAGTTGCATCGTAAAGCAGCCGGCAGGTAGCAGTAGYGTGTCACAGGCTTGGGTGGCTCTCATCCTAGTAGGGCAAGCGTTACAGCACTGCAGATAATACAAGGCATGCTGCTGTGTGGAACTACTGTGCTTCCAGCATCTCCTGAGAAACTGTCAGTTAACATAACATTTGGGGAACATCTGCTTGTGTTAATCTTGAGACTAACGTCTCTGCCCTTTCCTTTTAACAGCTCTTGATTCCAAGGCCAACAACTTGTCCAGTTTGTCCAAGAAGTACCGTCAGGATGCRAAGTATCTGAACATGCGTTCCACTTATGCCAAACTTGCGGCTGTAGCTGTGTTTTTTATCATGTTGATTGTCTATGTGCGATTCTGGTGGCTGTGAGCTGGTTACAGTCACTGAAGAGGGAAAGCCTGTAGCCTGGCAGGTGTATGTGTGCAGGACACTGTTCACGGGGATGTGCATTAGAATCCACACAAGACCATCACCTTTATGGGAATGTCCTAAAAATGTTAGGTGACACCTGAGTACTACACCTCTTAGTGAATCCTAACCATAGGTATAAAGGCTTGTTGACTACAGGCTTCTCCTCTGAGACAGTTTGCACTAGGGGACTGTAGAGTTTGACCTCCCGAAGTTCTGCACCCCTGCTAGGGGTGAGCTCTGGGTACAGTCAATCAGTACAGTTTAGCGGAATCATGCTGTACGTCCTCCTGTTGAGTAGCTCTAGTGGGAACTGGACTCTAATGAACATTCCTTGTGTTGGCAATGTTTGCTTTTCTAGAATCTGGATCTGCAGTTGTGGGTTTTTTTTGTTTTTGTTTTTGTTTTTTAAGACAAGACTCCCCTGTTTGAAGGCAAGTTCTGCACTGTACATATTATAATTAGCTTTCACTTCTGTTGAACTAGCTACTGTTGAGTTTTCCTTGTCTGACAACTTTGCTTGTTACACTTTCAATTATTTTAGAAACAAATGGATGTTAAATTATGCCTTAAAAATACATTCTGGCTAGTACTAGGAAAGGCAATGAAAGGCTTCTATATTATCAAGTCCTACAAAATTAAACTACAGGTTTGTAAGTGTCCGCTTTCCCTCTCCTGGCAGCTGTGTATGAGAGTTTGTTTCCATGTGATTAAGAACAGGGTGCTTAATTCAAATGCTGTTGGAGCAGGCACAGTGCAGACAATATCAGCACTCTGTTTTTTTTCCCATTCTATCTGCAGATTCACTACRTTATTTCCTTCCTCTTTGTAACTGTGCTTTCCAAAATACGTYAAAACTGCCATCTCTAGGATGCTTATTTTCTTTTTCCCTCTTCCTTTCACCCAAAACAATCAAAAACCAAAACTCTGAATTTTGTTGTGAGGAAAAGGCAGTGTTTCCTTAATGAATGCTTTAACTTTATATGAAGGATTCGGGAGGATAACAACTTCAAAACAGCAGAATCCTTTGGAAATGCCACTTTTTTTTTTCTCCTGTTTTCACCCTCTCCCTACCTCACTTGGGAAGTTGAAACTGTAGCTGAAGGAAAAACTCACTGTGGGGCAATAGTGTATAGCTTCTTATTTCTCATGGGCCAATCTGTATAGTTCCAATATAGTGTGATTTTTGTCCACCTGTGCTAGAACTAACATTTTACCAGTCCGCCTTTTTTTAAAAACAAAACCCGCAGCTCAGGCCTTTCCACTCTTTTCTGCACTCAGGTGTCTGTTTCTGTCACTAGGTAGGAAACAGGCACTGTCACAGAAGGAAGTTTCAGGGCTCCCCAGCACCWTTTAAAAGCACATAATCTTGTGCAGTTCTGGAAGTATAAACTGTGACCTGAAAGCGTTTCCTGCCACTGGGTAGGAAACAGGACATTTGTCCTGGCTGGGAGCACTACCCAGCTTGGCTCCTCTTTGGACTAGCAGGGAAGCAGTTAACGCTTGTCTGCCACTGATTAACCTAGCAACTCTGCTCTGCCACCTGGTCTCAAATCATCTGATTTCTGCACCGTGCCTCCACGTGTTACTTTGTAGATTGCTGTATTATTTTTTAATCTTTGTAAGTTGTGTCCCTAACAGGTGAATGTCCCAGTGATGTAGGTCTGTGTGTAATGTAGGTCCTGAAAGGTGAGCAGACACTGACCRTGCCTGGATTGCCATGACTTGAGGGGAGTGATGTTTCTGCAGTGAACGGCAGCCCCGTGAGCAGCTGCCTGCTGCAGCCCCAGTGTCAGCAGTGAAATAAACGCTTCCAAAAAATCCCCTCTGCTGTGTGGAGTTTCCTGTCTCATATTTGCATGCTCTCCGGTACAAGAGGGCAAAGGCCTTTTAGTGAAGRCCGCTATAGTTGAAGTTGGCTGGGATGATTGCAGGAGTGGGTGGTAGATGTCTGTGTTAGTTGCTCCCGTGGTCAAGGCTGTGGGGAGAAACCAGTGCTGGTTTCTTCATGAACTAACCGACATCTCGGTAGGCCATGCTGTGCTGGAGCCCCTGGGCTCAGAGATGGTGTGCAGCAGCGGTGGTGCAGCATGCGAGGCCCTGCTAGGCGAGAGCAACCCCTCGCTCAGCGGTTGCAGTGCTGTGTGCATGGTGCTGGGCAAAGTCCAGAGCTGCTGCCTGCAGATGGCAGTGCCTGCACAGAGCTGGYGCGTGGTGTGGAGCCGTTCCCCGGGGCTGGGGAAGCAAAGGGAGCTCTTCCTGAGGGCACCTCTTGTCGCATTCTCTGGCCCCCTGGGAGACCTGTGCAGCCTCTCTGGGCCGGGGGCTGCAGCTGTCCTGCCACAGACGAGGCCTCAGGTGCACCCCCCGAACCAGCGGGGACGTGCGGCCAAGCTCTGCAGGCGTCGCTGTGCTTGCGAGGGCTCCCAGAGCGTGCCACGAGGGGCTGTGCTGCCAAGCCCCAGGGGGATGCTTCTCCGCAGGGAGTTTCCCCCATCCCCTCCTCATCACTCTCACACCCCACAGCCCCCTCATTCCTGTTTCTGAGTTGCCCTCTGCATCCCAAGGGCTCTGGTCCAGCCTTTGCTGGGTCACCCATGCCTGGCTCTGCTCGTCTCATGAGCGTGGAGGTAAGCGGCCTTGTCCCGGGAACGATTTTTTTAAAAAGCTGCTGGCTTTCAGGTGCGTTTGCTGCTGTTGCTGCTCAGCTCTGGTCTGGGCTCCCCGGGCATCACCATGTCCAAAGGGACCGTGGGTGCTACTGCAGGACGGTCCATGCTGGAGGGGCCGTGCGTGGCCCAGCCTGCCGCAGGGAGGTAACGCCAGCAGCGGGTGGCAAGGGGCTTTTTTTCCTCCAGTGTCTGTAACTCGGAGCAGTGAGAGCGGACAGGCAGAGCTGGTTCCCGGACGCTGCCAAACCTGCTGTGGGTGGGGCACCGTGGAGAGGAAGAGCGCRGCAGGGCAGCGAAGGCTGGCAGCGGGCTCCAGCCGGGGCGGCCGCGTGAAGGCTGCTCTGCCCTCCCCAGCCCGCCCCTGCCCGGCCCCGCAGCTGCCTCCCAGCTCGYGCTTCTGCCACCGCGTTGCTGAGTCTGCAGGTGCCCCCGGGGCCCTGCAGCGCTCCGCAGACGCGGGGGCAAGCGGGCAGGGTGACGGCCCCCGGGGGCACCGGCGCGGGGCCTGCCGGGGCAGGTGGGCGCGCGAGGGCTCAGGTGGCAGCAAGGAAAGTCCCCCGCCTGCACGGCCCGGCTCRCCTCGGAGTTTCCAGCCTGAAACCAGGGCTCGCTCTGCAGCTGGGAAAATGTTTTCAGAACTTCCCGCGAGACAGAAGTTCGTCAGCCTGCAGCCTCCGAAGGAGATGTTGCCGGGGGATTTCGGGGCCGGGCTGGAGGCCATGGCAGGGGGTGTGTGGGGCCAGCCAGCYGCTCAGGCCCGCCTGCTTCTCCTTATCTTTTCCCCTGCCCGCAGCCCCCCGGCTGACCTGCCAGGGAGCCTTTCGCCTGCCTGTCAGCTGGAACCGCACCCCGGCAGGCCCTCCGCCCGCTCCCCCGCGTGTGCCCAGCGCCTGGGCTGCTCGGGTGTTTGTAGCTGCGTCAAATACAAACTGGTTTCCACCTGGCACAGGCCAGGGTGATGCTCTCCGCACCGTCACCGCTTGCAGGCAGCAGTCATTCGGGCGCTGCAGGGTTTCGCTTTCTGTGTTTACYTGGGCACCAGCTACTCCCCCACTTTGAACCAGCTCCTCACACTTACAAATCCCGTTTGGGGGCAGGTTTTGAGAAAAACCCACATTCAGCATCTTCCCTCTGGGGCCACATGGGTGTTTGACCCTGCATAATTTCTGGCGGCTGCTTTTCCATATATGAATGTCCCGGGGGCGCCCAGGGCTGCACGCAGCATCCCGGCGTCAGACCAAGCGCCTGCCCTGTGGCACTGGCCACCAAATAACCGCCCGGAAAGGACAGGCTGGGGCGGCAGGGCTGGGCTCCAGCCTCTGCAGCACCCTCGGGCCTCGTCCTCCCTCCCTCAGAGTCGACGTGGGGCTGCAGGGTGTCGCTCTCGGGGCAGTTCGTCATCAGCTCTCCCAGGTGCTGTGTCCCAGCTGCCCCCATCAGCAGGGCACCCGCTGGTCCCCAAAGCTGATGGGGGGGGACACCCGCTTTGCCCCTGCCCCTGCGGGTGGTTGGGAGGCTCGAGAGCCCGCACCCCCCCCGAGGGGCTGGCCCACGCTGCGAGCCGCCTTCCCCCATCCTCCCCGGGCTGTTTCCTCCGTTGCGCTAGCACCAAAGTGACCTTTAGAAAACGAGGATGTCTATTTTCCGCCGCCCGAAAACGAAGGCCCTGGCAATGGCAGGGTGCAGGGCTGCGGCGGCTGCGCTTGGCGGCTGGCCAAGGGCAGCTGACTGCAGAGAAGCGGCTCCCGCGCGCGCGGGGCCTGACTCAGCACCGCGGCCGTCCCACCGCGGCCCCTCCCGATCCACCACGTCCCCTCCCATCCCAGCGCGTCCCCTCCCGTCCCCTCGCATCCCTTCCCATCCCATCGCATCCCCTCCACCCCATCCCATCCCTTCTCATCCCATCACATCCCCTCCTGTCCCGTCCTGTCCCGTCCTGTCCCGTCCCATCCTGGGAGACACCGCTGGGCTGAGACCAGGACTGGGGCCGTGGGGGGCCCCAGGCTGCCCCCGAGCCTCGCAGCCGGCACCTGGGAGAGGGGAGCTGTGGCCTGTCCCCCAGGCGCCGCTCTGCCGTGCTTCCCAGACAGCGTCTGCCTCGGGCACCCCCGCGTCTCGGCTCCATTTCCACGCCGGGCAGCCGCGGCACCTCCCGTCCGCAGGCTGCCGGTCCCGTCCGCCCCGCCTCGGGCCCCGGCGGGGTCCCCGCGGTCCCGGCAGGCGCAGGGCGCCCCGGCCCCGTTCCCAGCGCCCCGGCGGCCAGCAGACCCCCCCAAGGGGTTTCRCTGGCGTGACGTGAGCGGGGAGAAGCCCAGCGTGATTTTGAATCATGGCTCGTAAAACCCCCTGCGGCCAAGCCCCGGCGCTCTGCAGAGAGATGATAAACCTGTTTCCTGTGTTGTTTCTTTTTTTTCCCCTCCGCCGAGCCGCCGCAGCGCGCCCTCCCCCCGGAAGCACCCCGGCTCGGCGGCGCGCCCCGTGCGCCCCGTGTGCCCCGGCACAGCCTCGGCCCTGGCGCGCTGCCCCCTTGCCCCGGAAATGGGGCTCCGCGGCCCCGGCGCGGGCGAGAACGCAYGCTCCCCACCAGCTGCAGCCCGCCCTCGCCTCTGCCCCGAAAACGCACGCAGGCACCGCGTTTGCACGCAGCGCCAAAACTGAACGTGCTCCCCAGAGCAACAGCGACCCGAGGCCTCCGCCCCGTCCGCGGCTTGGGGCGATGCYGGATGCCGGTGGACCCCGGCCGACGCGGCCGCAGCTGCGGAGAGTCGAGGCCAGGCCCCGGCTGGCATTGCCAGGTCCGTCCTCCGGCGCCGACGCCTGCGAGACCGAGCCGGCCCGGTGGCCCCGGCGGCACGCGCGCCTGGCACGAGCACCTGCACCGCTCCCGGGCGGCTGCCGGCCGACGGGAAGAGCTGCCGGCTCGCGCCAACACGGCCACTGGGGTACAAAACCGAAAAAGGAAACCGAAGGACAGATCTGCCCCTTTCTTGGGTCGTGCTGGGCTGTGCAACGGGGGCTTGCAAAAGTGGCGGGCGCCTGCTGGCATTGCCTTTCCCGTGCCCTTCGCTCGTCCCGTGTCCCATGTCCCGTGCCCTTCGCTCATCCCGCGTCTCGCGCTAGGGGCTCTTTGGGAAGGGGCCGCCCATGCGGGCACGGGGCGCGAGCTGCCCCACCACCGCAATGACAGCACCAGCTGCTGCTTTAAGGGCAACCACAAATTAGCGAATTTTTTTCCCAGTCGTGTGCCCAGAACCAGGAATGCTTCGGCAGTTTGACCGCCATCCCGTGTGTCAGACCAACTTTGGTAAAAAACAGGGTGAGTTAAGCCTGCGCTGCTCTGCCTGGATRAGAGCCTGGATATAAATATTCCAGGGGCTCCCGAAAGCAGCCGCAGCTGCAGAGAAGTCAGAAGGTAAAAATTCCCCACRCGATTAAGCACGGCAGCACAAACAGCTCGGGGCGCGCGGCGCATTCCTGCGGGGCTGCCCGCGAATGAATGCTGATTTATGCAGGAATGCCTTTGCACTTCTTTTTTTCGTTTTGGGTGTTTTTTTTTTAAGACGAGACTAGCAAGCAGGTAAGATAATCACCACCAAAGCCAAGTCATGTGAATTTTAACAGATGAGCCACAGGATAAGTTATTAGTGGTGTAACTGCGAGGTTGCCAACCCTGAGGATTTTATTGGAAGGCTCACTAGTGTTTTTTTTTAAACCTCTCAACTCCTGATGTCTTGTAATTATGTAAGAAACTCAGCTTCCATTTTAATAAGGTTCCAGTTCTTAAGTTTGCAAAAGAGAAAGCTTCAATATATGACTCTGGTGTGTCCTAAAGACCCCCCAAACAGAGCCAGATAAAAATAAGGCAATGTTTTAACGTGTGCATAAAATGCTACGGTTTAAGTCAGGCATTTGGGTGTGGGCTGAGCTGGGGTTTGAATGCTTGAGACTCACAACAGTGTCACAGAAAGGTTATAGCAAGAAAATACATTTTATTTTGAAAGAGAGAGTGAGCTCTTGCAAAGCTGGTGAAACCAGTGCTTGCTACAAGGCGAGGAGCAGAGGAAAAGCAAAGTACCTCCGATTTAGCGTGTACAGACACCCAGGAAAGCGGTCAGACTCTTTAAATATACTTTGCGTTCTGTGGAGAGTTGAGGCGAGCACCACCTAATCCCCGGATGCATTTCCGCGTGACCGTCCCCCCTGTTTAAAAGTCAGGAGCCAAATGGCTGCAACGGAGAGAAGGCGGCGGCGGCAGCGGCACGTGGCCGACGGGTCGGCAGGCGGCTGGTGGCCCCTCTCCAATGGCACCTTGCTGCGACGGCTGCGCCCGTGAGACCCYGCTGTGCCGGGCACAGGGACCGCTCCTGCGGGGCCGGGGCGCGCGGCTTGCTCCCAGCCAGGGCACAGGGAGACTCCGGAGCGGTCGAGCTGGCAGGCAGCCTGCGAATGCTGACACTGAAACAAAAATCGTCGCTCTTAACAGCCCGGGCTGCGAGGGCACTGCTGGGGCTAGCTGGCGGCTCCATCTCCCCGCCTTTGTCAGTCAAAGTGCCGGGATTTCCCTAATTGCCGGGACCGCTTAAGCAGTGATACTGCGGATCTGTCTGCTCAGCCCTGGTAATCCCTCAGCTGGCACCGCTCGCTGTGCTGGCGCTGCCCGCGCTGCCTGCCAGCCGCGGCGATGCTGCCTCCCTGCCTTGGCGCCCCGTGCGCCCTGGTGCCGTGCACCGCGGGCAGCCGGAGCCGGGCAGGCAGCGGGGGAAACCTGCTGAAAGCTACACGAAACGTGGCCAGAGCCCAGAGAGCCACAGTTCCTGCACTGGCTCCTGGTGACCTCTGGATGGAAAACGGGAGCGGGTGGGAATAAAACGCCATGCCGGCGGAGCTGCCGCCTCCACAGCCCGCTTGCAGGGCCTCGGCCGTTCGCGCCCACAAGAGCAGGGACGGGGTGCGCGGCAGCCCGGGGAAGCCGGCAGGCGCCCTCGACGTGCCGGAGCGCAGGCAGCTGCAGGAGCGCAGGCAGCTGCCGCGGCGTGGCCACCTTCCTGGGCTGGCCTCATTTTTCAGGTAGAGACGGTCGCCCGCGCGGCTGTGTGTCATCTCTTGGGCGCTGCGTCGGGGCGGCTGCGGATATCGCCCTGGCTCGGAGGGAAGCGGCTTGTGACCAGGCCAAGCAAACGCCCGTGCGAGTACTCGCTGTTTCAAGGTCAGGGATAAGAAGCACTGTTCAGCGCCGGGGGGAGCTGGAAATTGCAGCTTTCAGTGAAATACCAGAATTCCTCCCGAATTAGCTACGTGAGGGAGAACGAATGTGAGYGCTCCCTGTTCTGGCCGCGGGCCTGCCTTTCTCCCCTCCCTCCCCAGCTTTCAGTGCGCACTTTCTCCTAAGTGGCAGTTGCTGCTGCCCATAATTTTACATGCAGAAAGTTCGTGCTGCCCAGTTTTGTACCAAACCTCAGGCCTCCGTACCGGACCCGGGCTTGCAGGCCRTACCCTGCACCAGGCATGGCGAGGCCGCGGATATCTGCCCCAGCAAAGCCGAGCCGCCCCGGGCCCTGTCGCGGGGGTAATATCCCGGCGGCAAGGCAGCTCCCGCTCGGGAGGAGCCGCAAAGGCGAGGGGGTTGGAGGGGGAGAGCAGGGCGCCTCGCTCGCCCCCGGCCCCGCCGTCGCGGAGCGCTCGCAGCCCCGCTGCGGGAGCCGCCACCGCGGCGCAAGGGGCCTTCAGCGCTTCGAGCGACGGCTCGGGGCCGGCG